>NC_142875.1:5468712-5620227 GCF_051225735.1 Oryctolagus cuniculus | reverse complement strand
CATTCACATATATTTAAATGATTATGTCACCAATGAGTGAAATGCCATGAAACAGCTTGATCCTTAAGTGACAGCACATCTGATTCTGACATTCCATTAAATTAGAAAACATATTCCTTGCAAGGCTGAAAATACGCAGAAGTCACCGCAACTTTTACTGCTTCTTTCCTGGATTCCGAGTCCATGAGACAATGGTTCTCTGCAGGCCTGCTCGGTCTCCTTTCCCCTCCAGACTGGTGTGGGCACCCACCAGCACCAAGGGAATCCCAGGGAGCCGCAGTCTCTTCTCCCAGCAGAACACATCCCAGGACTGTGACCCACTCACTTTCCAGTGTGTGTGTGTGTTTCCAATTGCTACTTGGGAGATGGCTGCGGAAGAAACACCCTGGACTTTTTGTGTTGACATTCACTGAGCCAAATTAGGTTCCTACGATGGTTTTTAAAGTACTGGTTTAACTGTGCTCCTTTACCCGAAAATGTGAAGGCTGGGGAGGCTTTGTGCTGCTACAGTCACACATCATAGTTATTTATTTTCCACAGCTCAGTGTAGTAGGGTAAACTTCATAATCAGCCCAGCAAACACCCGTTTGGAGTCTTCCTGGCTAGGAGTCCTGCGATATTTACATGAGTATGTTTTCAGGTAGCAAAATATCTGTGTATTTGCATAAGTAACTACAAGTGCGATGCAAATGATTAATGGAGAATTTCGTTTTCACAAACCTCTCATTCAACCTGAAGGGTGGGGAAAAAAGGCACATCTGATTTCAAGGACTTTGTGACCTTAAAGATGAGAATCTTCACATTCTAGAGAGAGAGAGAGAAAGGATGCTAGCATGTTTCTTGGCAACAGTCTCACTTGTTAAGTAGCTGGATCCTTGAAATGCATTCGAATGGCTCCGGTAGACGATTTGTATATTAAATACCTATCTGCAAAATCCTTCTGCGTGTCATCAAGCATGTGGGAATTAGGTTGTGCTGAGAACATTTCCTGTATGATTCCTGTAAAACCAATGACTGTAACAGAACTAGACTAATCAGAGAGCCCTTTCTGTAGCAACGGTACATTTTGCAAATCACTAGCACACGGATTTCAATTTGCTCTCGGCAGGAGAATGGAAAGGCACGTGGGTTTAAAGAGGAGAATGTCGGTTCCATTGTGGCGGTGCTGGCTGATGCAGAGCATTAGCCGAGAATGCTGAAAACAAGACGGCATTCCCTTGCTGAAAACAAGACGGCATTCCCTTGCAGAGCTGTACACGCAGGCACAAGGTGTTTAGCAAACACAGAATTTGCCGAGGGTGAGGTCCTGCAGCTGATTAGCGTGCTAGGATTTCACCCCCAGGCTCTGCTGCTAGGCCTGCTCAGGTTTCAAGCGTTACAGGCTGTGCTTCAATGGAGCTGCACCAAAGAAGTTCATTTTAGAAAGGATCCTGGAAATCCTCAGCTCCTGTGTGTGTGTGTGTGCGCGCACGAAATCCTTTCCTAGAGCTCGATGGATGAGCTGATTGCTGTCTCACTCCATTCACTTCTCCTCCTCCTCTGCTCACTTCAGTCTGAGCCACAGTACTGTAGCGTCCAGAAAAAAGAGGGAAGTGAGGCATTTACGTTCTAGTTAAAGCCAGCAATGCTAAATAGATGCTCAAGAAACCAGGTATTTTTAAGTCAGTTAATTACTGAGCTCCATTTTCCAGCAGAATTATTTAATCACATTGTTTCTTGCATTGCATAAACATAAGTCTTGGTTTTTCACTTAGATAACCAATGTGGGACAGTTTTAGAGGTGAACACTTATGTGAGAAAGTATTTAAGTCGATGAGAACAATGATAATGGCTCTGTCATCAACCTGTATTTTATTTTCTATTCCCTAAAGCTCTTGAAAATAAGAAGTGATATTTAATATAAATACTGAAAACTGTGAAATTAGTCATCACTTGTCTGACTCAGGATAACAATAATAGATATTGTCTTTTATGTAGCTCCAAGAAAATGTTAAGGGTTTTACACAGATTAGTTCATTAAATTTGTCACTCAACTCTGATAGGTTTTATTCTTGTCCATATTTTAGCAACAGAAACTAAAACTTGAAGAACTGGAATTGTTTTCCCAAAGTCTCACAGCCTTGTGGACTATAGGTGGTGAGGGTGATCTTTTTGAGGTCTATCACTTGATGGTACCGTGTTGTCTGAGAGTTGCAAAAAATAAAAGCAGAGCAAGGATTATGCACCTGGCAAGCAGTCAGTCCAGTGATTGGAGCCAGACAACGCCAGCCCTGTTGTATTTGTGGAAACTGCAGAAGCAGGGAGGTCCCAATTCCTTCTTGTCCTTCTCCCTTGAGGTAAGTCCTAAAACTCGGCTCATTTTGATTTCTTACTCTTCTCTCCTGGAGCAGGTCAGAAAACCCTCCTTGCAGAGGTGTCTGTCCTGTACTGGGGGAAAGTAGCACCCTTATCTCCAGGGAGACAGAGGGACAGAGAAGACCCTGAGCGTTTGTACAGCTGTGTAAGTCCCGCCTCCCATTCATTGCCATTAGCTCACACCTTTTGTCCAGTGATACTTTCATCAAATGCAAGCATAAAAAATGCACACTGTTACCAGTTTCCTTACGAAGGTTCCCATGTTGTGTAAAACCTTCAATCAATGCTTTTCCCTTGTTAACATGTCTTTTGTTACGGAAGCCTCAACTATGAGCCTAGTAATGGGAAGAAAAGCTCCTTTTTCAGTCCCTAAATCAGCCATCTGGGACTCTGAGAAGTTGGTGTAGGGTCTCTTGGTAGAAGAAGGATGCTGTTAGCGGGCAGGAATGTAGGAATGGTTAGAGGTCAAGCTGTTAGTAACGGAAGAAGGTAAACAATGGGGGCCAGCGCTGTGGCGCAGTGGGTGAAGCCACTGTCTGTGACACCAGCGTCCCATAAGGGTGGCTGTTTGGTGCCCGTTTGGTCCGGGCTGCTCCCCTTCTGATCCTGCTCCCTGCTAATGTGCCTGGGAAAGCAGTAGAAGATGGCCCAAGTGGTTGGGCACTTGCACCCACGTGGGAGACCCAGATGAATCTCCTGGCTCCTGGCTTCAGATTGGCGGAGATCCGTCCATTAAGGCCAATTGGGGAGTGAACCAGTGGATGGATTTCTCTCTCTCCCTCTCTCTCTCTCTGCCTCTCCTTCTCTGTGTAACTCTGACTTTCAAATAAATAAATAAATCTTTAAAAAAATGATGGCCCAAAGACAAATGGAAAACTGTATTTGTGTGGACAGTTACACCTAAGCGTAATTGGAGGACAGAAGGCTATGTTCTGAGAGTAATAGCCTGGAGGGACTTAGCAAGCCTGTTTGTTCAGATTCTTCTTGGTGTTTCTGTGACTTCTCCCCTGATTGAATGGAACAGGCCCACATCTGTAGGGGAGGGGCTGCCAGGGTTTGTGACCTGCTTCAGGGTAGCAGCAGTAAAAGAAAATCAGAGAACGCCTCCCTTCTGAGGTGGTCTCGATTTTCCTCACCTTGCTCAGTAAGGCAAGGTATCATATTTTTGGATAGCATGGCCTGAACTCCATTAACACACACACACACACACACACACACACTCTGCTGGAGAGCTAAATACTAGGCACTAGTGTTTCTTCTCTGACTCAAAGTGGAATTGGAGAAAGACTTAGTGATGACTGTACTGCAAGACTGCAAGTGCTAGGATGTGTTCCGACACAATGAACCTTGGGGCTGACTCAGCTGGAACAAACCCTCTTGATTTCTTCCTCCAGCAGCCAGACTACTGCGTATATTGGGACAAAACAGCCTTGTTCAAACCAGGTGGGTTCATGTATTAACCAGGACTTTCCAGAAAGACAACATCAACAGGCGACACAGGAGGAGCTTCATTAGGGGAATGGCCTCTCAGGATCACAGAGGCTGAGAGTTCCCATCGCAAGCAGTCTGCAAGCCGGAGGACCCGAGAAGCCAGTAGCATGACTCAGCCCAAGTCCAGAGACCCTGGGCCCAGGGGGGCTGATGGTTGCCTCTAGTCCAAGGCCAAAGACCCCCAAGCCTTCAGAAAGGCAGAAGAACCTAGAGTTAGTGTGTCCTAGGGAGACAAAATGACACGCTACTCTGGAGGGATGGCGAGACAGAGAGAGGGAGACACTGTGAGCCCACTTACCCACATTTGCATCTTCCATCTGGGCCCCCAGCCGATGCGAGGGGAACCACCCCCATCGAGGGTAGGTCTTCCGCATCAGTTTGCCACGCTACCCATCAATCATCTTTGACAAAGCCCTCACTGACACACCCATGCTCCACCAGCCTTCTAGGCCTCCCCCAATCTAGTCCAACTCACATCCCAGGCTGACAGCCACATTCAGATTTCTCTGCTGTCTTTGTATTAGTTATGCTTTTTGTCTGCACCATGTGAGAGACTGAATATTCGTTCACTCTCTCAATAGTTGTATGATCTTGAGCAAATTATTTCACTCTTTAAATCTCCAGGTCATCAGCTAATAACTGGGGTTGGGTTATTGTGCAGACTCAATTAGATAAGGTATGTAAATTGTCTTGTACTGTGCCTGGCCTAGAGTTAGCACGTGATAAACACTAGCCATTAATCACTCACAGTCCCTGCTATAAATAATTACTGCTGTTGCTTATTTTATTTCATCAGGAAAAATCATCCAAGACTTGGAAATGGGCCAGAGGGATTCCTGGGTGTCCTTCTAGTGGAGCCCTGGCCATGGAGTAGCAAGCACGGTGCTCCTCGGTGGGACTTTCTGTGATGGCGGAACTGTTCTCACTCTGTCTAGTCCAATGCAGCCGCTGTTAGCTGCCAGGGGCTGCTAAGCACTTGAAACCTGGTTATTGTGACTGAGGAACTGACTGTTACATTGTACTTAATTTCAAATAGTCAGAGTGGCCAATGGCTATGGTATAGACAGCATAGATCTGGCCTACTCTCTGGGGACTGATTTTAAATTGCCTTGCTATTGACTAGGTAATTTTATAACTGCAGGTGGAAGCGAAGATATCAACACAAATTATTCTTGTCTAAAACAAAGGAAATACATTTAGTACTAGGAAATACAGCTGATTTCTCCCTTATAGAAAAGATGGCTTGAAATGCTACAGTGATTTCCCAATTGGATATTAATCAGTTTTGTATCTACTTGTAAAGCATTTCGGTATTGCCGATTGCCTACCCAGGTAGCTATTTTTCAAAAATGTATCCATTACTGAATTAGGTTCTTGGGAAGAAATTTAGAACACCAATTTGTGAGGAGCAATTCTATTTGTCAGAACAAAAGCAGGTCACAACAGCCCCGGAGTTGAAGAATAGCTTTGGTTTTTTGTAAGGTGCGCAGGTTGCCAGGTTTCTGATCGGCCTTGCACCGCTCTGTCGTTGAGAATGTCTCTTTCTCTGTGTGGAAGATCTCACCTCCCTGGTGTCTTGGCATTTGCAGCTGCTTCTCCCTGGTAGAAGCATCTGTGAGGTGTGTGGGGATTTTCACACTGCCGACACCAGCTCTTGTGGAGGTGGTGATGACAAATTCCTGCTGTGCTTTGTGTTGGAGGGAAAGAGCGTCCCGTCTCAGGCTGCAAAGCCGCGGTGCTGCTGCAGGAGCACCCCCCCACCTTGCCCCTGAGGCACCCAGAGAGGATGGTGGCAGTGCTTCCCGTAGGGATGCTGGCGGGCAGTTCTCATGTTGTCTGGAGGGCTCTTGCTGTGGCTCAACTCCGGCCGAGGCACATCTTCCACGGGACACGACTGACGCGGTTTGTGTAGCGTAACCTCCCTGGTGCCGCCATTCTGCTCACCATCATCTGGTTTTAGGACAGTGCCAAGAACATTCTCCTTCTTCCTTTTAATCCCAATTCTACGGGCTGGGTACCCCTCTTGTCTGTGACCTTTCTGGAACACTTGGCTGGTGGGGAGTGTCTGTTGATTGCTCTCACGAGGGCAGGCTTCAGCTGCAATGGGGCTTCCCTGGACTGGACTTGTTAGCCTGGAGGTTGCTCATTCTCACCTTGCCCCTGGGCATGATCAGCCCAGCTAGGCTTCTTAGCACCTGACTTGCAAGATGACAAAGAAAAAAATAAAATAAAAAACACTGGCGTTAACTATTTTATCATCATACTGGTTGCCTCTCATTAATGTGTTTATTTTGTGTTTATGTGAAGGTAGTGACTTTAACTTGAAAAAAGCAAGTACGCTCATGCTTTTGCTTCCATTTCAGAACAGTTGACCTATGTTTGCAGCTGCTTACATTGCTGTCTCCATGTTTCACTTGGGGTTTGGGGCAGTAGAGATCACACAACTTGGTTATGGCAAGGCTGAGGATTAGCATGGGGAGGTGAAACAAACTAAAAAAGATTCTGCATCTGGTGCATGAGTTGACCTTTTTCCACCTTCTAAGAATCTGCCTTTGTGGACCGGAGATTGTTGGTTTTAATGACAGGATTGCTGGTTATTTTGTTGACTCAGATTTCGTTGCCATAGAAAGCAACAACCTGTGTCTTGGGATTGCATACAGTATCAGCTGAAACTGAAGAGCAGAAGTGGACAGCACGGCATTGCACGTGGATGCCCAGGAAACACTCGCTCCTGGTAAGAGGTGAAGATAAGTTGTTTATTATAGGGTCTGATGTATTCTTTGTCTCCAGCATGTTGTATGTTTGAGAATGCATGCATACTGTCTTTCCAGGGAAGATATGTACACACGCATATACTCACACATATGCATATACAAACACAGTTTAAGTGAACAATTACTCAAGAATTAGAAGCATTTGTGTGGATCAGGAAAAGGCAGAGTTGATCATGTCATGAGCATACTAGAAGTGAAGAGAAAGTCAGAGAACTGACAAAAACCTTTACATGGCTGACACGACATATATAAAGCTGAACTGTTGTGTATCTGAGCAGGTACAATGAGTGCCAGCCCTAATCAGCCTCTGGCTGGAACAGTTTTGGGGAGGAGAGGTAGTACCTTGGGGTGATCACTCAAATAGTACTCAAAGTGGAGATGAGTTGCCAGGGCATTTTGCTGACCACATGCCAGTGGGACTCCTTGAAACATCTCGAAAAAGTTTGTGAGTGCAAATTGGTGCTCTTCATTCAGTGATAGTTAAAAAAATAAAAAGTGGATTTTAAGATTTTTTTTTACTTGAGAGTAAGAGTTACACAGAGAGGAGGGGCAGGGAGAGAGAGAGAGAGAGAGAGAGAGAGAGAGGAGGTCTTCCATTTGATGGTTCACTCCCCAATTGGCCACAACGGCCAGAAATGTGCTGATCCGAAGCCAGGAGCCAGGAGCTTCTTCCAGGTCTCCCACATGGGTGCAGGGGCATAAAGACTTGGGCCATCTTCTACTGCTATCCCAGGCCATAGCAGAGAGCTGTTTTGGAAGTGGAGCAGCCGGGTCTCGAACTGGCACCCATATGGGATGCCGGTGCTTCAGACCAGGGCGTTAACCTGCTGTGCCACAGTGCTAGCCCCTAAAATCCACTTTCAAACACAGCCATAAGAAAGTTACACTAGAATTTCCTGCCACCTATTGTGACAAATGTAATGTTCAGATGTAATTAAAGCAGAGTTTTGAGCATGCAAAAAAGGGAGATAAGATAAAGTAAGAGGCCTGTGGATAGGGCAGATATCACACCAGTACTCAAGAGTCCACCCACTACGATCAATCAATGTCACAGTACATGGGAAAGGGAAATGTTCACAAAGAATGTCGAGTGAAAAGTGAGATCATGATTTTATTGAGGAGTCACACACGCCACGACCACTACAGATGTAAAGTGGATATGTTTCTATGGATGAAAAAAATCAGAAGGAAATTAAAAGGGTCGTTTCCTTTAACTGATTTATTATTCTTTAAACTTGTTTTAATAATACATTATTTGTGTTTGGAAATAAAGTGAAAATGAGGAGGCATGGGGAAAAAAAAGCAAAAAGAAAAAAAGGGAGGAGATGAAAAGGTCACAGTGAAAAGAGGAAAGCTGAAAGGAGACACAAAAGGGAAAGAATCAAACAGCAAGAAGCTCTGGAGCCCTCCACGGCGCAGCCCCTTTGAAGCCCAAAGCTGCTTTGCTGGGGTCAGGTGTCCACTCACGTCCTTCTTCACCACTGCACTGATGACCACCGCACCCAGGGTGGGACCGGCCAAGTGTTCTGGCTTTGTTCCCACCGCCCCCCTTCCTGGCAGGCGCCACACAAAATCCTTGTGCAGTGAAAGGGAGTTAGTGTTCCTTAGGTGACCTTTGTTTTAGTAAATTAAACTGTGGGAGCAGGTGCAGGCAGGAAGCTGCCCCATGAACAGGCAGTCATCAAAGAAGGAGAGAGCAGGAAGAGCTGCAAAGGCGGGGCTTGAGTTCTTTTACAGTGAAGAAGTTTCAGCAAAAGCACCAACTCTCTTTGCAGTGGGATCACAAAGCCCTCCCTTGTGAAGTTTCTAAACACAACCAGAAAAAAATGTTAGACAAACATAAGCCAAAGGGAGGTGCCTATTGCATCTTTAATATAGGAGGAGCAGCCAGAGGTGAACACACTGCAGATTTCACGCACCAGTGGAATCTACGGCGACAGGCTCCAGCAGGCAGATCGCTGATGTGGAGGCAATGGTATTCTGGCTCCTCCCTCCAGAACACTGGGAAAACACTGCAAGTTATTCACATGCCAGTTCTAGTATTTGTGGTTTTAAAACACAGCTCTCATTTTAAGGATTTGGAAGTCATCTTGGCAGAGCAAATCCTTAACTTTGTGTGCTTGTTTTGGGACACAGTCAAAACTCTTATCCACGTAGCCCCTGCAGTCTCCATGGAAGACAGAGTCTTGCACATTGGAGCCATTCAGTTAGGAGATTCTGGGACAGAAAGGTCCTTGGGATCAGCGACTGTTCAGATTTCAGCTCAGCCTTTAGCAGGAACTCCATCCTGGTCTCCTGTTGCTCCCCCTCTTCGCGGAGGAACGACACAGGACCCTGCGCTGTTCTTTTGTCTGCTCTGCCCTTCCCGGGTTTGCTGCTGGTCCTTCCCGGGTTGGCTACCGACCCTTCCACCTCCGTGGAAGGGCGGTTCCCCCTGCCACTTTCCCCACTTCCATGGGGGAGCGGCACACCGCCGGCCGGCTCTCTCGGGGGCTGCTCAGATGTTCCTCAGGTGTTCCTCTTAGATGTTCCTGGTGCATGCCATCTCTCTCCTCCTTTATAGTCTTCTTCCACCAATCCCAACTCTGCTACCCACACACCGAGTACGCTGCTCTCCTCCAATCAGGAGCAGGATCAGCTCCTGCAGGTTACTGGTCGAACTGGAGGCAGCTGTGTAGGAGCTGTTTACTCCTCTCCCAGCGCCATATTGTGGGAGAGCAGATGCATAGAATAAGTCTTAATTCCAGTAACTTATTCTAGTCCGAGTTGCTCCCCACAGTCTCCCACATGGATGGTGGGGTCCCACGTACTTGGGTCATTTTCTGCTGCCTTCCCAGGTGCATTAGCACCCGAGACTCGAACCAGTGCTCCAATATGGGATGTTGGTGTTGCAAGTAGTGGTTTTACCCACTGTGCCACAATGCTGGCCCCTCTTTGAACTTCTGAAGAACTTCTGTATCATGGAAAAAAGAAAAACATTTCACAAAGATATTATGCACCTAACTTAAAGAAGAGGAAAACTTATTTGAAAACTCTAAACATAGAGTTTCAGTTAAGAGATCATTAATGTGAATTATTTCATTTAATCCTCTTATCAACACTAGGAGTAAATGTACTTTTATTGCATCATGTGCCAAAGAAGAAATCGATGTAATCAGTAAGATTGCTCAAAGTGACAGGGATGAGAAATCCTGAAATCAGAGCTTCAACTCTCTCAGTATAGACCCCAAGATTTCAAAATAATGGATTTAATGGAATTTTGCAAGGAAGAGGTAGTTCATCTTATGAATACAAAATGGACAGCCAAAAACATGGAAATGAAGAATCATGTTGTTGTATGACGCTTCAGTTATGGAGTCCATATAGATTGAATTAGAACATCTAAAGAAGGTGTTCTTACATATGAAGGAAGAGAGGTTGGCAAGAGGCAGGAAAGACATCAACACTGAAACAAGAACAGGTGACCAGACCTCAGTGACAGCCAGCACGCCCAGTGACTCAGGACAATGCAGGACTCTGCAGAGAAGAGGCAGAGCCTAGGAAACCAGAGGTAGTACAGATGCCCAAGGGTGGGGCACACTACTGCCTGTAGGCAAAGGTTCCTCCAGATCTGGAGACACCATGCTCTAGGGCAAGGACTGCCTGCTGAGACAAGTGGTCTTCAGCTGGGCTGCGGGAGTCTGGGGTGGCATGCTCTGACCTTGCTCCCTCCCCTTCCTCCAGTTGGCCTATGCTTCCCATTAGCAGAACCCAACTGGAGATAGGGAGTCTGATGAAATCATGCACCTGCATCCATCTGGAAGATGTCCAGATCAACGAGAGCTTCCCAGGGGATGTCAAGGTGTTGGATTCTATTTTACAAGAGACTGGAAGGCATTGCAAGTCTTTGAAAGAGCTCTCAAGTGTCCCATGGCATGTCCAGTTCACATCCCATGTGACACCTCAACTGCTGCCCTCACTCCCACCCAGGGTCATGTGGTGAAGAAGATGGAACTCAGAAGGGCAAAAGTCGGTGGCAGAGAACCGCAGGATAGCAGTTCAGTGGTGGTTGGGGTGACGGCAGTCATCAGTGGGAATGTACGGGGAGGAAGACACTGAAATATTTTGGAAAGAAGCTGTGGAAGAAGTTCAGGGGAAAAGCCAAGAATTAGTCTACATTTGTTGCCTGGGATTATGAGTAGAAAGTTTTGTCCCACAAAATGAGAGAGAATACAGGCTGGGGAAGCAGCATGGTGAGGAAGAGAATGTAGTAAGTTTAAAATTGTTAAATATGAATGCAAAGACCTGATGAAAAATTTGAAGTTCTCTTGATCTTAATCAACACCCCTAATCTTTAGCCTTTAGTTCAAGATTATTCATGATCTGGTCTTTGTCTTTCTGGTTGTTATGGCATCTAAAATTACAGACTTGGTGGCATAGTGCAGGGAACATACTTTTTTTTCTCATGAATTTCTTTTCCCATGAATCCATACTCTATATTTTCATGGTTGGAGAGTAGCTCAAATTTGATTGCAAATGTTTTTAGGTAATCTTAATTAAATCACAAAAGAGTATATATTTAAATTTATAATAAATATTATCCAAATAAACTTTAAAAATTAATAGTCTAGCCCTCTTGGATTTTTCTTCCTTCTGGAACTATTATTATGAGTGGCCTCAGGCAAGCCACTTCTGACTTGGTTTTCAATAATACATAGCCACTTGCTGTGTTATAAACGAATTTTACAAAGCAGCTCCCTATAGGCAAAATAGAAATAATAATACTTTGCAAAATTGAGGTCATAGGCATGAATTATTTCCAGTTCTAAGCAGTGATGTAGCGGCATTTTATTTCCAGGACAGGATGCAAGTTTGCTATGATGCTTTGCTCTGCCATATAATTACAGAACATTTTAAAGCATATTTAAAATATGACTCTATGCTTCAATCTTCCAAATAACATGTTCAAAGAATAACAATTTCATTATGGAAACATGGCTTTCTTTATCATGTTCTTTCTTATGAATACTGGATTGTTAGTGCCTTAAATTCATTCATGAATGTAGCTATTTGACATTTGTTCACGCTTTGCTCTACTTATTACTTGTGATTTTGTCAGGTAATCTAATAAGATTGAATTTGCAAGGCATACCCTGTAGATGGTGTTTGTTTTCTTTTTTGGCACCATGTCGATGATTTCAATAGCAGCCGCATTACTTCTGTCTATTACAGTAACCCAGTATTTGCAGTCAAGTCTACGGCTGACCATGTGTGATTTAGAGCATTCTTAGCCGATTCAGCTAATGTTACTTTAAGAAAAGTTTCAAAAATCCTAATCAACTAATATCAATTATGCAGGATCAGTTTATTAAAAGAGATGTTACTATATAAAAGGAAATGCTTAAAATAAAAAAATATCAAGAGAGGTAGAAGGACATTTGGCTGTAAGCTCAGCTATAATGGGTGTGGTTCCTTCTTCGTGGGATTACAGCCCGGCTTCTCCTGGGATGTCTTCTCCATGCCGGCTTGCTTTGGGACTGAGCAGAATGTTCTCACGTTTAGCATGAAAGCCTTTAATTGGATGTTTACCCTGATTACTCCATAGAACTTAACATCTTCTTGCTAGTTTTATGGAGTTAAGCTGTTCACAGGGGCTGGAAAATCCTGCTAAAAGCTCTTGTTTCCTGCCCGGTCTTATCTCATCACTCAGCAAAACAGCACAGGGACCACCAACATCCAGCCCACTGGGATCCTCCAAAACAGACTCCTTGCCCTAATCGGAGCATCTGACATGGGTGCGTGGCTGGGCCCACCTCTCTTTACAAACCAGTGTCCTTTTGCCACATGACTTCAACGAAGGCCGCTAGAGATGATGGAAACACAGGAAGTTGCCTCACCCCTCACACATGACTCGGGTATTTTTCAGCGCAGCACACGAAACAGAGTGGAAGGTAAAATCTCACCACCATGGGTCCCAGTACAGCCTGGTCATGGGAAACATTCCTGGGCAGTTTATTTTCAGAAAAAAAATACAGCTCCTCTCCTTTGGTGAGGTTGTAGTTTGTGATTACAAAGGAGGGGGATCCAGGGAGTTCTCACTTTTAGACAATCCTGTCCTGTGTCTGGAGGAGTGAGCTCCATCAGAATAATTAAATCTGCTTTGAAAGAACCCTATCAGAGAAAAAAAAAAGCGCTAAGCAAATCTCCCATTACAGACAACTTAATTCCAAATTTTAGAAACATCTTTGGAATTCATGAGCAAACCGAGTTGGAAGGGTTAGTTACTAAAGTCGGCCCCTAAGCCTTGTCTTCATGGATAGGGATCAGTTGATCCAGGTTTTTCCTAATAGCTAATTAAAAAGGATTTCAGTGATGAATTGTGATTTCTTGGTTTTATCTAGTTAAAAATAAAAGAATTCCTGAATCTGGACCTGCTGTATCACATTAAGGAGGGACCAGTTCACTGTATTCTTCTATGCTTGGAGCCCAGTGAGCAGCAGGCAACAGCAAAAGCTGGGAGCCAAAGGGCACCTTTTAGCATAAACTGTGGACAGTTTGAGGAGCAGTGAGATAATGCCACTGTAGCCACTCATCGATTCTATGGTCATTTGGATTGGAAGGAAGAAGGAAAGAGGAGAGAAGAGGTGAGATTCAATATTACTCAGGGAGATGGATCTAGACAGAAGTCTTTGCTGGCATTTTGATTTTATTGTAAAGAATTTAAGAAGGGAATGGAAGATCAAAAATAGCCGAGTCTTTTTTTTTTGCACCAAAGTAAATTCATCTTCCAATTTCATTTTCTGGGAACTTCATGAAATGCCCTTGGACATACCCAGGTGACCACAAGGCAGTGTGGTGGGAGAGGTACACAGTGGGCTTGGCAGGAGAGAGGTCGCTGAGACTTCCCATGATCAGTGATGGACCAGCTCAGGCATACACTGTGGAAAAGGGTGGACTTTGGAGGCTCTTTGAATGGAGGGAGCCATCACGGGCCCTCTAGGCTCCCAGGGCTGCTACTCTTAATGTATGGCAGCTTCTGGGATTCCCCGTCAACCCCTCTCTCCTGCCAACCAGGCTCTCCAGAAAGGAACAGTTCAAGGGCACTGAACCCACATTCACCTCCCTGCTGGCTTCTGTGCCCCTACCCACCCTGCTTCCAGGAAGAGCAGACCAGTCTGTGTAGCATACGTTCAGCAGAAGCCAAAATTTCTTATCCAAGTCTGCATTGAATCACTATGTTTTAGCACAGCAATTTTATGTCTGACTTTTTGGATGATTCTCTTGGAAGCACCAGAGGACGGAGGACAATATGGACTGGAAAGAACAGTTCTTGAGCTCAGCAGTTGAGGGTTCAAGGGAGCTCTGTGTGAGGAAGTGTAGGTGAGGCTGGTTGGCCAGTAGGGAGATGATACTGTGAACAAACAGTGGATTAAGAATGACCCAAGGAGACTCTCATTCTTGCTGCCTTACTTTCAGGCTGCTTTTAATTTTAGGAGAATGAAAATTATCTACTTGGTAATTTCTTTCTTGCTCAAGGTTTCTACTATTACAAGGCTTTCCCTTCTTAGCAGCTTGGCCACTGTCACAGCTATTTTAACTCAAACATAGACAAAGGGAGAAAAAAATCTTTCTAAAACAAAAAACCACAAACAAATTTTTAACATTTTTAGGGCACATTTCCTTCAGGAGTTCTAGGTAACAAAGAGAGCAACACATCTCAGGAGGCTAAACAGAGACCGAAATGGAAGGAGCTGATTTTTATCTTGTTTGGGAAATGAATAATTTGAAGATAGCCAAGTTTTCAAAGTCATGACTATACCCGGCGGTCCTTATGTCCAGAAAGTTACTTCCCCACAGCATCACTGTTTAAATCTTTTATTTCAATCATCTTTAAACGGATTTCTTGCCATCTGCCAATATGTCCCAGAGCAACATTAGCAAGCACAGTGTGTGCTACAGATGGCCGTGCCTTGTAGTCTCTGTCACAGGTAAGGACACACTGAGTAGCATCTGAGATAGTGAAGGAAAAAAGCTTTGTGAGAGACCCAGTGTTTTCCTAGGAAAGGGGATTTATTTTGGACACACATTGCCTTTGCCTTTAGTCTTTGACCACATGTCAGGGACTATGCTGGGTTCTAATGATATGAACACCAACCAGAGAGTCTAAGGAAAGACAGGTCCACAAGGGTTGCCCAGGGAGACCAGTGGTGAAGGCCAGGGACCACAACATGGACACAGACCATGGACGTGAGAAGGAGCTCTCCCAACTTAGATGGGGGAGGGATGGGTTCTGTCCTGTCAGGCTAGCCAGGTGACATTAGCAGGAAGCTGGGTTGGAAGTGGAAAAGCAAGGACTTGAAAAAGGCACTTGGAGATGGGATGCTATGGACGCCATGACACAAATGGGGGGGAGGACACATTTTCTCTTGAAATGCCCTTGGTGGCAATGGAGAGTGAATGTGAAGTCCTTCTGTGTTTCAGTTCCTGCCATAACAACCCTGATTAGCTTGAGAGAATAAGTGAAATCTTGCATTTTAGCTTGAAAATTAGTGGGAAATGCGTAGCCTATTCAATGCTAGATTGGACCTTAAAGAATTGTTGGCTGTGTAGGTCAGAAACCTGACAGTGGTGACTGCAGGATGTGAGCACCTGGAAAGAATACTTTGCATGATCAGCTGTTCATATTTTTTCCTGCTGTTGAACCTTTTTATGGTGCCGCTGTGCTAGGCAGCAGGCATGTGAGACGACACTGGGGATCTTTGAGACATGCGAGGAGCTGGATTGGAATGGCCAAGGTGAGTTTCCACGTTGGAGAGGTGGCCATCAGTGGTCTTGGATATGTGTTGGGCTCTAACCTAATTCACTCTCTCTGTAGAAGTCAGAGAAAGCCACTTGAGTATTGAGAGCAGCAAAAATGACATCAGCAGGCTTCAGGAGCTCACTCTAAGGAGATCTGAGATGGATCTGAGATCCAGATGTTAGGGACAAAGGGATCATTTAGGAGATGACAAGTGATGAAAGGTGACAGATAACTAAGATTGAGAGGTGATATCTGGGAGATCTTAAAATAACAAGATAATTTGGAAAGTGCAGGTTGATCATCCAATCTTAGAATCTGAAATGCTCCAAAAGTTAAAAGGTTTTGAGTGCTGCTGACATGCCACAAGTGGAAAATTCCAATCTGAATCCTGTGATGAGTCGCATGCAAAATACAGACCCACTAAAATATTGTTTAAGAGTCACTATAGGGTATGTGTATAAGGTGTATAAAAATGAAGTTTATATTTAGAATTGAGTCCCGTTCCCAAGATATCTCATTATGTATGTGCAAGTCTTCCAAAAATCTGAAAATGGCACCTTTTGGTCTAAGCATTTTGGGTAAAGGACATTTAACCTGTAATTAGGAAAGCCAAGAATGAGGAAAAAGCAACAGTACAATTTCTTATCCTGTTGTAATTACTACTAAGATAGTAGTAATTTCTTTTCCTATTGCATTGCTGAGCACTGCCCTAGGCATCATACTTGGATTATCTCACCAAATTCATGTTACGAATCTGTGAGGCCTGTTTTCCAAATGAGGAAACTGGGGCCCACAACACCCAGAGTCACAGGGCTCATAAGTGATTGGTCTAAGATTTGGATCTAGGTTCGTGCTTTAATTACTGGGCAAAGCCTGGTGCCATTCATTGAAATGGAAAAGGGGATGAATCATTGAGCGCCTACTATGAGTCAGGCAACATTTGAGGAGTTGTGGAAGTTCACTGAATTAATCCTCAATCAGCTTCGTGTCTGGTTTGGCCCATCTCACTGCTGAAGAAGTGAGGCACATGGAAGCAGGGTAGTTAGAGTTCATATAGCTAGTTTCAACACCGGAATCCTGGCTTCAAGCCCATGCTTTTAAATACATCACTGTATTAAATTTGGAAAGCTGATTAAAAGATACCAGTCCTTGTGTACAGACCGAGGTATTCAAGAATTTCGTATTATTTTGGTTAAAACTCAGGATACTATGGCTAGCGTGTGGCTGAATGGGTTAAGCCGCAGCTTGCATCCATAGCATCCCATATCCGAGTGCCTCTTTCAAGTCCTGGCTTTTCCACTTCCAATCCAGCTTCCCGCTAATGCATCTGAGAAGGCAATGGAGGATGGACCGAGTATTTGAGCCCCTGAAACCCACATGGGAGACCCTGTTGGAGTTTCTGACTCTTAGGTTTGGCCTGGCCCAGCCCTGGCTGTTGTGGCCATTTGGGAAGTGAACCAGGGGGTGGAAGATCACTTTCTCTTCTGCCCTTCAAATAAAATATTTATAAAGAGCCTCAGAGCATTTATCTGCTCTAGAGATGTAGTCTTGAGAGTCATTGCCCAATAGATGAAGTCTGAGGTTTTGAATGTACCCGAGAACACTGAAAGGCTATTAAGTGTCACATGTGTTATGATGACCGATGGTCACCCTCAGGATTGTGGAGTTCTTCAACCCTGCTCTTGGTGGAAGGGCATCATTTCCACATTTGTTCCACAGCACAAAGCACTGCCGGACACTCTGCTCTCTGACTTGTCTCTGCCATCACTGATGTGTTGATTTCATATATACAAATATCTATTTGCCTGCAAAAATGCTTCATAATTGAGAAGCATTTTGGCAATACATTCAACTTGTCATAGGCTTTTGTGTATTTTATTTTAAACAGGTTTTTTTTTTATTTGAAAGGCAGAGGGGGAGAGGGGGAGAGGGGGAGAGGGGGATATCCCATTTACTGGTTCACTCCCCCAAAGATTGCAGCAGTCAAGTCTGGAACAGGCTGAAGCCAAGAGCGCTATTCAAGTCTCCCACATGAGTGGCAGGAGCCCAAGCACTTTAGCCATCATCCACAGCTTTCCTAAGTGCATTAGCTAGGAGCTGGATCAGAAGTGGGACAGCCATGACTTGAACTGGCACTCAGAAACAGGTTGCCAGCATTATAAATGGCTGTTAAACCCACTGTACCACGATGCTGGCCCTTTATCATTTTTTAAATTTAATGTACCTCCTTGTTTTTCCATAGGTCAAAAAGTATAGTATTTTGCTGACACTGTGGTATACATAGAATAAAACCATAAACTGAAACAATGAATTACAAGTAAGAATATCAACAGTGGAGGAAAGAATACTTATTTTTAACATTGAATTATCTGTCAGGTCTTCATTCTCCAGCCTGACCATTCCCGTAACAACAATGTAATTATTACAAAAGAAATACAACTGCTGGTTAAAATGTGTGTGCTGCAGCAAGTGGGACCCATGGCAGCTATTTCCAAAGTTAGTCTTCTTAGGAAGGTTTAAGAACATGTTGGGGGCTGGCACTGTGGCGTAGTGGGTAAAACTGCCAACTGCACGGCCAGTATCCCATATGGGTGCCGGTTCAAGACCCTGGTACTCCACTTCCAATCCAGCTCTCTGCTATGGCCTGGGAAAGCTGCAGAAGTTGGCCCAAGTCCTTGGGCTCCTGCACCCACATGGTAGACCTGGAAGAAGCTCCTGGCTTTGGATTGATGCAGCTTCAGCCGTTGCAGCCAATTAGGGAGTGAACCAGCAGATGGAAGACCTCTCTCTCTCTCTGCCTCTTCTCTGTGTAACTCTGACTTTCAAATAAATAAATCTTTAAAAAAATTCTTTAAAAAATAAATAAATCTTAAAAAAGAGAACATGTTGAACACAGCAAGAATACCCTCAGAAAATGTCCCTGAACTTTGAAGGCAAGCCTTTGATACTTTTTAGGTTCTTCTTGATTGTGCCTAAAGAATGCCAAAATAAATAGGAAGCCAAACAGCCAATGAAGTGGTTATTTATTTTGAGAAATTGAACCTGGGAAATCAACTGAATCTCATTCTGTTTTCTCTCTTGCAGAATCATTCAAATTGTGTTTGGTATGTAGACTCATTGTAAACAAAAGTCACACTCTCAGAACCTGACACTGGTTCCCAAGGTATTTTAACACAGTGCCCACCAGTTACTGGCAGTGTCACATAAGGTTTGCAGCCACTGGCGGGAAGAGTGGAGAGAGGCACCAAGTGACTGCATATTGAGGTGACTTTCTCAGGTCGCGCAGCCATCAGGAACAGAAACAAGATTTCAAGCAAAGTTTTCTATGTACAGCCTCACTTTACTATGCCGGAAGCTTCTAGGAGAACTTCATAAACCATAGCCCAAGTTGTTGGTAAAAATTTTGTAGCATCAGAAGCAAATTGTTGCTACTAGGACAAATGCCTTGTGTTTATTCAGGAGGAGCATAAGGCACTTGGAGAAGCTGGCAGCACTCTATCTGATAAGGATTTGCCAAGCACACGGGGGCTGAGGCTGCAGAGGAACATTTCTAACACAAGAGGTGAGGCCAGTTTTTGGTTGGTCATTTGAATCAGAGCATCCACTAGCCCCTTTGCAGTAGGCACCTGCCACTATGGACAGGAGTCCTAGGAAGGTAACCTACTCAAGAGACCACGATATCTGGTGGTCAGCTTCCTGGGTAAGCAAAAAGGAGCACCAGCTCCTCTGAGCCTGCTCAATTGGTTGTATCCAACAGGTTTCCCACTGCATAACTTGGCTCTCACTTCCTGTCAATTTTTTTCTCTCACTGAAAGAGCCTTTTTTTTTTGACAGGCAGAGTTAGACAGTGTGAGAGAGAGACAGAAAGGTCTTCCTTCTGTTGGTTCACCCCCCAAATGGCCGCTATGGCCAGCGCGCTGCACTGATCCGAAGCCAGGAGCCAGGTGCTTCCTCCTGGTCTCCTATGCAGGTGCAGGGACCAAGCACTTGGGCCATCCTCCACTGCCTTCTCGGGCCACAGCAGAGAGCTGGACTGGAAGAGGAGCAACTGGGACAGAATCCGGCGCCCCAACTGGGACTAGAACCCAGGGTGCTGGCACCGCAGGCGGAGGATTAGCGTACTGAGCTGTGACACCGGCCTGAAAGAGCATTTAAAAAGAGAACAAAAAAGATGAACTTCTGTGGGGAGCAACTCGGACTAGACTAGGTTACTGGAATTAAGACTTATTCTATGCATCTGCTCTCCCACAACATGGCGCTGGGAGAGGAGTAAACAACTTCTACACAGCTGCCTCTCGCCAATTTGATTGACTGAGCTGCAGGAGCTGATCTTGCTCCTTATTGGAGGAGAGCAGCGTGCTCGGCGTGTGGGTAGCAGAGTTGGGATTGGTGGAAGAGGACTATAAAGGAGGAGAGAGACAACATGCACCAGGAACATCTAAGGGGAACATCCGGATAACATCTGAGCAGCCCCCGAGAGAGCCGGCCGGCGGTGTGCCGCTCCCCCGCGGGAGTGGGGAAAGTGGCAGGGGGGGGCCGCCCTTCCACGGAGGTGGAAGGACGTCAGCCAACCCGGGAAGGACCAGCAGCAAACCCGTGGAGGGCCGAGCAGACAAAAGAACAGCGCAGGGTCCAGTGTCGTTCCTCCGCGAAGAGGGGGAGCAACAAACTTCAGCCTTAAACCATACTCTAAGTTTGGAATTGGTACCTTGAGATACCAATGTTTCGTATATTTAATGTACACAAATATTTTCCCGCATTATTGAGTGGGTAGTCATCCACTCGTGGGGTGTGATGACGGCGACTGTCATTTCCTGCTCCCAGTACTGTATGTTGAAGAGTCACAGAAGGAACAATATGAATGTGTCTCGTGATAACATGCACATCACGGGTGAAGAAGAAACACGGGCTGCTCTCTTGTGATTTGCAGTTAGTGGATTGGAAGTTATTCTTTCTGCTGAAGCAACAATTTGTCACCTGAATTGTAAACTCTTTTTGTTCTTTTTTAGTTCCTTTTGTCAGTGGTTCTGGTCTCTGGGATAGCCAGTGGGCTATCCTAGCACCAACTGGTGCACATTACACAGGTTTCTGACCATGTCTGCTTTGCTGGGTAAATGGATCATGAAGATAGTTTTTAGAGCCTGAGTTCCTTGAATTTGTGGTGATGACATTTCTGCAGTAGAGGAAGAGGGTGGGATTGTAGACGAGGTCAGAAACATGCAGACAGAGCCCATCTTCTCTAAGGCTCCCATGCTCAGATGTGTCTGAAGGCCAGGGACCCAAGTCCTCACAACACAGAGTTGGATGCTGTTGGTCACAGATGCACAGGTTCAGTGTCATTGTCCTTTAACATTTGGGGCAGGGATCAGATCACGCACGCGCGCACACACACACACACACACACGCACCCTATAGAATCTCCCCAAGCTTATTGGAAAACACATATTCTGAATGAACAGATTTATCGGAAGTATATCTTTTTATTTAGTTTTCCATGAGCTTTTTGAAGAGTATGCATGTACGTGCATGTGTATAAATAAGTATAACACTAAGCTTTGGGCCGCCCAATCCACATCTGCTATTAGATTGGCAAATGGGTCATTCATATATATACTCCTTGTTTTTCCTGCTGAAATAACATGATATGCCAGGAAAAGAAGTGATTGTTATCTTGGCTCTCAAAATTGTGGAAGCTTTGCTTGTCTCAGGCTTGTCGAGTATTTTAAGATCATATAAATAATCCCAAGGTTCCCAAGAACAAGCACTGGGAACCACTCAGCAAGCCTGCCTATTTTAGATACCATCCATCGACACTTCGCTATTTCTATTTTCAAAAACATGTTTTTCCTCTCAAAGATGGCTAGCATTACCCTTTAGCAGACACACAAAGGTGAAACACTGTACTTTTAAAAAAAGTTTATCACTTTGTAAATGAAGAAAATAAAGTGATTAGTACATGCAAACAACAATTTCAGCTCAATTGAGGTTTCAGCTAAAACCTTGGCCCAAATCCTTATGACCATTAGCAAACACAAACAAGTAGAGGCTTATGTGTATTTGTGTTAAACCCAAAGCTAGCTGTCTGTTTACAAAATACCCTTGGTTCCTCAGGATGACTTCCTGGAGCCCTTGCTTTGGTGTTGGGTTTCTTAGCCAGCACACAATGCCCTGGAACTTACCAAGTCCTGGATTATCCAGTCGGCCAAGCACAAGGGGGATGCATGAAAGCAAAAAAGAAACAGGATTTCAAAGAGGATCCTTTTGGTTTTCCGAGCCTTAGCCTTCCCTGAAGGACTGATAGATGGACTTCATTATGGGGAGAGGTCAGAGGTCACATTCTTAGTTTTTAAGGCAACACAAGTAAGAGTTGGTCACTGAAGATATTTCGTTCCTCTAGCTCCCAAATGGATTTATTTTCAACCAGTTTGCAGCCAGTGCTGTGACACATGGGACAAACTATGACTTGTACACATCGAAGTGTTCCAGTCTCCCTCCAGCTCTCCTCACCCCGAGATGTTTTTCTTTGTAATGTGCTATACCTCACCTCCTTCGGGTAGAAAACAATGGACAGGGTTTAAAACTGATGACTCAAGGCAGCAATATGATGTCATTACTCAGTAGCATGCAGAAAACCAACAGGAAAGTTTCCAATGAAATGTTTAGAAGTGGTTGTTGCCTTGAAACAGAGCTGTTGGTTGTGGTAGTGGTAGCGGGATCAGTGAATTCTTAAGGACATGCTTTTTGCTTGCTTTTATATTAAATGTATCATAGGTGTTATTTTCACTTAAAAAAAAAACAAAAAAAATCTTTTCAGTGTAAAAATTGTTCCTAAAAATTTTTTCAAATGATTCATTCTATTCTGTAACTGTAATATAAATGTCCAAATTAGGATTTTTTTCCATTAATAGATGGGTAGTGTCTGGGTCCTGGGGTGGAGGAGGATAAGATTGTGGAAAGCACTTTGCTATTATGCATTTTGCAGCAAAGCAATAATTGAATGAAGAAAAAGGAGTCAGATTGGAAACAATGGCAAACATTGGATTCTATGGATTTTTTTTCTACTAGAGAAAGAACTCAATACTGTGTAGTGTAGCAGAATTTATCACAATATATTTTCTACTTTTATTGTCTCTTTAATATAAACATTATTGGCTCTGCCTGTATTATATGGCAAACCTAGTTAAATATATGTACTTTGAAGACAAATAACCTTGCAACTAAACACTGACTCTTCTATTTACTTGGCGCTGTGAATTCAGTCTTCTCCTGCCAGGAATTAATCTAACAATAGTGTGTATCTACCAGGTTAAATGCATGATGTATTTAAAGGGATTAGCATAATATGAACATGCAATGCATCTTCATATTGTTGATGAGAAAAGCAAAGAATTCGACAGTGTGACGCCCATATGCATGTAAGAGGTAAGGGCAAGCGTAGGAGTACTCAGAAGACACCTGGCGTTGCTGTCAGGAGAGCTGGATCCATTTTCACTTATTCACCATGTTATGGAGGATGAAATCCAATGCTCATATCAATCACTGAAACCTGCTAAAGCAAAATGGTTTAGTAAGGGATGTTAGTTTCTATTAAAGTGGCATCATAAAGGAGTGTCCTCCTGCTTTTTAGTTTTACAGGGATGATTTTATTTTCTCAGAAAATCGAACATACTTGGTAGTCGTCCAAATAAATGCCCAGTAAATCAGTTCGAAATTTGTCCCCAAGGACAAGAGAATCCAACATTTAAGACACAAGCATAGACCATTTTCCCTCTGACTTACTTTTTTTATTCCAGTCTCCTCTACTCTTTGCATTTGAATGGGTTTATGACTTGGTCTGCTCTTTTGTCCACCTCAGGCAAAACCATGCACTTTACCACTTTCTAATGCTGAGTTGGGCTCAGCACAGGGTCTACAACAGGCACGACCATCCCCCATCCCTGTGTTACACCCCTACCCCTACACACATACACACACACCCTGTGTAGAAGAAAGTGCTCGTATGTGCCTGGTGGTGACTCAGTATTGAAACGAGAAGTCTAATTTTGGCATTCGCTCATAGATTACAGTCATACAAATTTTAAGCTGTTTATTAGAAGGAAACAAAAACTAATAGGGAAATCAAGGGAAAGGACAGTGGTTTATCTCTGGAAGAATCAGAGGCTGCCTGGCCATTTCTGGGTCTCCCTTATGATCGACATGGCTGTGGTGAGAATCATCTGAGTCATCGCATTACAACCTATGTACAGTGCTTTAAATAACTGAAGCACCTAATCAGTGATAGTGGTAATAACTCACACCCGAAAGCAGAAATTATTACTCGTATGACTCAAGAGTTGATTGGAGACAAGACGTATTTGAGAGTATGTGTTTTGACCTCTCTATGCCAGAGTCTCTGCTGACATCTTTTGTATGGTTTTGCTTCAACCCCATATTTCTAGACTCTTGTTAGCACTCTCAGACCGATTCAAGCCAACACCACTGTCATTGTCTACCTCTAAGTATTGCTGGGAGTAAAGAGTGGAGAAGACAGGCTTTTACTCCACTCTGATTAGAGCCAGCAATATTATTTTTGGGGTCCTGGGGAGGAAGGAGAGCCCAACATCCTCCCATAGGCCCACTGCCCTAAACCGCAGTGACAACCATACCAAGGACACTCTCAGTACCTCGATTATGGTGTGCTCCTTGGAGGAGCTGCACTGTGCCAGGCTGTAGAATGTACCACATTGTGGGTACTGAGAACAAGAAATTAACATGTCCCAAAGGAGGTAGGATGAGCTACACATGGGGGAATCAAATCCAACTGGCCGACTCAGAATCCAAAGTGTTCTTTAAATACATCATATTTATCCTACTAGAATTTTCAAGTTTATCATAAATGTTCTGAGACCTATGTACAGACTGAATTTAAGTTTCAAAACTGATATTTCAACTCCTGTTTCCTTTTAGTTTATGAACACATGTGTTTTAATATTCCATGATCTGTTAATAAAGAATCGCTTCTGTTTATGGCTCTCTGCTTCCCCAGCATTCTTAAGCATGATGCTTGAAATGTTATCCTTGAAGGAAAATTGTTACAGCCTACAAGTGCCTTAAAATTGAGACTAGAGACAGAAAGCATTTTATACTTAAATGCAGCACTCACTGCTATACATGTCTCCTGGCTAGACTCAGTTTCTATGCATTGTTATGGAAATATTTCCTTCCCTCACATCTTATTCTTAGTTTTGTTCCTTTTGTTCAAACATCTAAATTTAAGCTAGACTTTAGAAGGAGGGGGATTATTATTTCTGACAAATGTTATTTGGAAAGAATGATTTCTTTTTTGTCTATGTATATGTAAGAAGTAAATTTATTTTTTAAAACAGGACAAAGGCACCCCTGGGATTAGCAAACAGGAATGTTTAAATATTTGAAACATCTATTTATAGTTTATTATTTAAATTTACTTATTCCTCTTAATATCCTGGAGAGATAAAGAATATTTACCAAAAAGGAAATAGCCACAAGTGAAACACACACACACACAAACACACACACATATTATATATATACACATCACATCTAGATTTTAAAATATTTCATATAGGTAGAGTGGGGCTAGGGACTTTTGCTACAACATTTTCTGGAGTGATTATTAAATTGGATTTCCGGTCATCTACACCCATCTATAGGATCAGAGCTCCTGAATAAATAAAGGAACATACACTTAAAAATTTTTTTTTCCATTAAGATTTATTTATTTGAAAGTCAGAATTACAGTGGGGTGGGGGGAAGAAATCTAGAGATCTTTCATCTGATGGCTCATTCCCCAAATGGCAGATTCCAGGAACCAGGAGCTTCATCCAGGTGTCCCTTATGGGTAGAGGGCCCAAGCACTTGGGTCATCTGCTGGTTTCCCAGGCACATTAGCAGGGAGCTGGATGAGAAGTGGAGCATCTGGGACTCAAACTGGTGGCCATATGAGATGCCAGTGCGCAGACGGTAGCTTAACTTGCTGTACCACTATGCGGGTCCCAAGATCACACATTTTTAAACAACCCACCCTGCACAGACACATTCTACTTCATGAGATAGCAATAATTTCTTTCAAAGGAATTGATAGTGTTTTAGGCCTTGTGGACCATACTTTCCCTGTTGCAAAGATTCAGCCCTCTTTCTAACACAAAACAACTAACAGACGTGATGTAAATGTGCATGGAAGCATTCCCACACCATTTTTTTTTTGTGGATACAGGAATTCAGATTTCATAAACATTCACATGTCAATCAAAGAACGTAAAAACCATTCTTATCTCTAGTGGTGGGACGTTTCTGGTCCACAAACTATAGTATGCTGACTGATGACCCTCCAAGCTTGAGAACAATTTATCTAGATAGCACATGATATAAATGATTGGCATTTATAAATATTTGTCCGGAACAAAAGATAGTTTCCTGTTATGTCAACAGGAAAAACATTAGATTTTTCATTTGGTGATGTTATATTGCCAAAAATTAACTTCAACTAACTTGTATACTCCATTATTGCTGTTTTTATTAATAATACCAGTATTCTCTCAACCTGTACTTCAAGCAAATTAAAGTAGGTAGCAACACCATCATCACTTAAACTATTTTCTGGCAGAGAATAAAATAAAATGATGGAATTTGTGAGGATAAAATAACTTGTGGAGCAGTAGCCTAGACCAATCCCTTCTCAGTGTAGCTAAGGAGTAGTGGGAATCATTGTTTTCCCACCAACAACTCTGTCCCTTTGTCCCTTTATTTTCTTTCCTAAGTCTTCCTGCTACTTTAACATCAAAAGGCGCGAAGCACCCTTTTCTTGTTGGTTCATGTGTAGCGGGATGATTTCAGATTAATTTTGCAGTTTTCCTATGTTTTTCTCCCCTCTGATGAGAAAGTTTCACTGATGTTTCTAATACAGAGTCTGAAGCAGAATACACCCATGGTCACCTGGTTCTAGACTTACATCTTAAGGCTTATATCTTGTGTTGAGAGGATGACTCTTGTCTGTCCCCAGTAGTGGGGTAAGGAGCTGCTACTCTTGCATGGACGGAAAGCTGAAGAGAAGCAGATGAGCCACAGGATGGAAATGGGAGTGCATTTGGGCCACCATCACTTCCCTTGTTGGATGCAGGGAGGAGGGAAGACCTGGAAGAGAATAAATCAACAGGATGATCTGGCCATTGAGTTCAATCCAAATCCCAGAACCCAAGGTTAGCCTTAAAGCAGAGCCAAGGAATTCTGCTTCAGTGGTGCCCAAGATGGATAGATGACCAGGGGATCCTCTCCAGATGATAGTATGGAACAAAGTCTTGGATATTCACACAAATCAGGGATCAAAGAGCATCAACCTTGGTGAACAAGAGTAAGGGTTAGGCTTAATGAGACTGAAACAAAATTTACCCTCCCAAACAAATGTTTGAGTTGAGATTGATATGTTTGAGTTTTTTTTAAAAGATTTGAAAGGCAAAGTTACAGATCCACACATCTACAACTAACTAATCTTTAACAATTGAGTTAAAAATCACTCCCTAAAGAAAGGAAATCTCTTTAACAAATGATGCTAGGAGAATTGGCTCTATACCTGCAGAAGTATGAAATAAGACACCTGTCTTATATCTTATATAAAAATGAACACAATATGAATCAAGGATCTAAATCTCTTTCAAGATACCATCAAATTACTAGAGAAAGACATGGAGGAAACTCTGCAGGACACTAGCATAGGCAAACACTTCTTATAAAAGATCCCAGCAGCATAGGCAATAAAATAAAAAATAGACAGATGGGGTTTGTCAAACTAAGAAGCTTCTGCACTGCAAAAAAAATTGCTCAATGAAGTGAAGATGCAACTGACAGAATGGGAGAAAATATTTGCAAACTATGCAACTGATAAAGGATTAACATCCAGAATCTACAAAGAGCTCAAGAAACTCAACAACAACAAAAACAATCCAGTTAAGAAATGGGCAAAGGTTATGAACAGGCATTTTTCAAAGGATGAAATTCAAATAGTCAATAAACATATAAAAAGAAGCTCAGGATCACTAGCCATCAGGAAAATGCAAATAAAAACCACAGCAAAGTTTGACCTCATTCCAGTTAGACTATAATCCATAAATCAAAAAACAATAAATGCTAGTGAGGATGTAGGGAAAAATGTGCTCTAGTACACTGTCAGTGGGAATGAAATCTAGTACAACCATTATGGAAGACAGTATGGAGATTTCTCAGAAATCTGATAATAGATCTACAATATGACCCAGGCATCTCACTCCTGGGAATTTACCCAAATGAAGTGAAATCAGCATATGAAAGAGTGATCTATACCCCCATGTTTATTGCAGCTCAATTCACAATAACTAAGGTATAGACAACCTAGATGTCCATCAACTGATAACTGGATAAAGAAAATGTGGTACATGTACACTATGGAATATTATCCAGCCATAAAAAAATGAAATCCTGTCTTTTGCTACAAAATTGGTGCAACTGGAAATCATTATGCTTAGTAAAACAAGTCAGTCCCCAAAAGACAACTATCCTATCTTTTCTGATGTGTGACAGTATATAGAATACAGAAAAAAAAAGTAATGAAACAGAGATCATATGACATGGTTGTTGTTTTTAGTCCTTGTTTACACTCCTGTGCAACTTTGGTCTTCCCGCTTTTTACTTGTTGAATATTATGCTTAGTGATGAATTAAGCCTGAAATTATGGAGTGGATTGGAAGTGTGTCTCTGCAAAATTAAAGAAAAAAAAGGAAGGAAGGAGTAGGTTTGAGGAGGAGTAGAAGGAGGGAGGAAAGCATAGTTATTTTCTTAGTACTTTACCTATGAAATACATGAAATCTGTTCTCCTTGTATTAACAAAAAGAGTTATAAGGGCTGGTGCTGGGGTGTAGTGGGCTAAGCCTCTGCCTGCAGTCCTGGCAACCCATATGAGTGCCAGTTTGTTTCCTGGCTGCTCCTCTCCCAATCCAGCTCTCTGCTTATGATCTGAGAAAGCAGTGGGAGGTGGGCCAAGTGCTTGGGCCCTTGCACCTGCATGGGAGACCCAGAAGAAATCTCCTGGCTCCTGGCTTCAGATCAGTCTAGCTCTGGCAGTTGCAGCCATTTGGGAGTGAACCAGAGGATGGAAGATTTCTCTGTCTCTTCCCCTCTCCCTCTCTCTGTGACTCTGCCTTTCAAGTAAATAAATCTTAAAGAAGATTCCTATACAATTTCACCATCAATGATTTCAAACGGTAGATTGTTTAAGAAGCAATTAAATCATAGGAATATCTTTCCTTTTGTCTTATCACACTAGCAATAGTCCTACCACATTTGCTAATGCTCGATTTTGGGAAAATTAACTTTGACTCAGGGGATTGGTAAGGTAGGGGTTAAGGTTTGTTGGTATAAAATATAAACAATGAGGATTGAATTATTCCATTGTTTTCTGTACAGAGCATGCTTTCCAAATCTCCTTTACCACTTTCTGAAACATAAGGCTACAAAAAATTCAACAGTTTTACATGTGTTCATACTTTTTAATTGTAACAACACCTTGGTATGCTTATAGATAGGCACACGGCAAGTTATCATTCAGTCTGTAGACAATGATCGCAGGTTGTGAATGAGGGTACCTTGCAATAGAGTCGGCTGGCATAGCTTGGCCCACTCTCCTTCTAGCCTTGGTTCCTTTTACTATTTAGGTGGTCATGACCACAGAACAAGTCATTTTATTTCTTGAGATTCCAGATTTGTCATTTGCAAACAGAGTGTTTAGCTTTATCTGTGGCTTTCAATCCTGGCCTATCATCACTCAGTAAACTTTGAGTCACCAAAGTTCTAGATCATTGTGTATGAAGACTTAACCTACCTTTATCCTTGGCTGGAAGGTATCATAGTCCCCATGGATGTGCTATCTGGTGGAGTCTTTGTCTGCCTGGAGCTTTGGCCACTAGACAGTCTAACACTGAGACTCATGACAGGAACAACACTTCCATCACAACACTCATCAAAACACTTCCACCCTTAGGGAAAGCCGGAGACAAAAGTACGAAGCCCAGCTGGCAGAAGGGGGCTTGGAGAATAAAGATCAGCCACAGATGCAGTGAGAGCTTGAACCCCCTTTGGACACAGAGCATGGGTAGGCTTCCTGGGAAGTGACGCTGTGAGCATCTTGCACACATGCTGGAGTGGTGGCGGTGGTGACAAGCATCTTTTCTTTTGGCTACTTCTGACTGACAGCCTTTGGCTGTGGCTGATGTGACCATGGGCACCTCAGCTCTCTGGCATCTGAGTCTGAAGAACTATCAATCCTGGGAATGTTGAAGAAGTTCTCAAATTTGCAGTCACTTGGCCTGAAGTGAGGCTGGTCCCCAAACTTGTGGCTCCTGTCTGAAACAAGGACATTCTAGTTGGTTAAAAGCAACTCCTTGGGATGTTCACATCCCACATTGGAGTGCCTGATGCGAATCCCAGCTACCTGGCTTCCTGTCCAGCTTCCTGCTTAATGGCTCTGGGAGTCAGTAGATGGTGGCCCTGTCCTTGGGTCCCTGCTACCCACTTGGGAGATGTGGTTGGAGTTCTGGTTCCTGGCTTTGGCCTGGCCCAGCCAAAACCCCAGCAGGCATTTGGGGAGTGAATCATCAGATGGAAGATCTGTTATCTCCCTCTGTCCCTCTACCTTTCAAATAAGGAAATATTTCTTAAAAGTTGAGGGTATTGCTGGACTATTGTATATCTAAAGGTTGTCATCAGGTCTAAACTTTATTTCTTTGTGTATTTTGTCCAATGGGATTCTTCATTTGTTTTCTATTTGCATCACAATGAGTGACTCATATTCTTTAATTCACGAAACATTATCGTTCTTGGTCCTTGCAAGACTTGTGCCTAGATTTGTTTTGCTTCCCTTTATTCTAAATTGGCACTGCCACTTCAGTGTGTCTCATGTTCTTGTACATGTGCACATTTGGAGGGTGCCCAGCACTGACTGTGATTCATGAATTTCTGTTTCACATGATATGTTATTATAGAACTTTGGACATTTCTTCCTAATACAGCACTATTGATTAGTTTGGGCTCCAGTTCTTGGTATCTTGTGTAATTCACTTTTGGTACCCCTTCAAATACTTCCTATTGCACATCCATTATGCTTTTCTTAATATAGACCTGGTGTTAGGCAACTAGGTTCCTTCAATCTTTCATGACCTGCTGTAGTACTGGGATGGCCATTGTTGTAGTGGTTCTGAAGTTTCTGAGACAGGTTTCCAGGAGTGAGATTGGGGACACGGTGGCTAGACAGACTTAATTTTAGACTGCACAGAAATTGTAACAATTTACACTTCCACAGACAATACATGGACATTTTAGACTGCCAATCTCTTGCTAACCTTTGGAAATATCTTGATGATTTCTACTCTGAATAATGAAATCATATTCTCTGCCCAATTGTCTGCTGTCTTTTGCAAGATTTATTTGTTTCCCTTTGAAAGTGAGAGTGACAGAGAGAGAGATTGAGATCTTGCATATGCTGGTTTATTTCCCAGATGGCTACAAAGGCCAGGGTTGGGCTGGGCAGATTCCAGCAGTCAGGTGTTTCTTTTGGCGCTCACACATAGGTGTAGGGGCCCAAGCACTTGGGCCATGCTCTGCTGGTTTCCAAAGTGCATTAGCAAGGAGTTGGATTGGAAGTAGAACAGCTGGGAATTGAACCGGTGGCTGCATCGCAGGTGGTGGCTTAACCCATTATACCACAGCAACAGCCCCATAGTTTTCATCTTTCCTGTTAAATTGTAGGAATTCCTTGTATGTTACAGTTTCACATATTGCAAGTATCTTCTCTGAATTTGCCTCTCCTGAATGTTTTAATTTATTTGAAAGGCAGTGTGGAAGAGAGAGAAAGAGAGAGAGAGAGTTTACATCTGCTGGTTCACTCCCCAAATGCCTACAACATCCAAGGCTGAGGAGCCAGGCTGAAGCCAGGAGCCTGGAATTCTATCCTGATCTCCCATGTGGGTAGCAGAGGTCCAAGTCCTTGGGCCATGATGTGCTGCCTCCCAGGCATAGTAGTCAAGCTGGATTGGGATCAGAGGCAGGACTCAATCCCCGGCATTGCAATATGGGATTAGGGCATCCCTAGTGGTGGTTTCATCCACTACACCAATGCCCAACTCATACCCTATAGGTTTCCTGACTTTTTAACACACCCATCAGGGCCTTGCCTTGTGGTTTGCCCTCCCCAATTATGTCTAAGGAACAATTCAACTCAGTCACAGAGGTCTTTTCTGTTGTCCTTATAGTTTTATCTTTCACAGCTGCATCGGAAGATGCAAAGATCCCAAAGGTGTGTGGGAGACAGGGAATTTTATTTCTGAGCCTGTTTTCCAGCATTGTTTATTGAGCAATCAGATCTCAGTGACTACAACGCTCTCACATCACAAGTACCAGGTTGCGTATGTATGAGAGTCTTTTTGTTTCTATGCCACAATTTTTATTAATATGATGTTAATAGTTCTTAATTCCCAATATGGTAAAACCTACATTCTGCTCCTCTACTTTTTTTTTGCGTTTCATTTAAACTATACGTGTAGTATTTAGCTTACGTTCCCTTTGCGGTTTAGATTGGATTTACAATATGGGTGTCATTTGAGTCCCGTTTTAGGCTTTCTTCCATAGAAAAATCATATTCTTAAGCTAGTAATAACTTTATCTCTCCTCTATGAATATAAATCTTCTTTGGCTTGACTTATTTCGTTGGCTATGTCTTCACTCCAATTACCTTGAAAATTGGGGGTGACAGAATGCACTTTTATCTCATTCCCTCTGTTCATAAAGGAAATGGGTTTGATAGGTCTCTACTAGTACTGTGCTTGCTGTTGGTCTGGGGATACAGTCTTTATGAAGTTACAGAGTTTCTTTCCATTCTTGTTTCCTTGTATTTTGGTTTCTGTAACTAATATTTGATTTGGGATTTCTATTTACTTCTGTAATCATAAGTAAAATAGATCTATTGCACTTTTTCTTGGATTGTCCTTATCAATCCACTCTGTAATCAATATTGTATGAAATAAAATAAGCTATATTACTTATGGTTTCAGAAACAACTATTTTTAAATTTATTTTTGAGGTAGGGAAGAGAGAGAGAGAGAGAAAGAGAAACCATGGGCTAGTCCAATCCCCAAATGCCCACATAGGTAGGACTAGGTTGGACTGAAGACAGCATCTGAACTCATCCCAGGTGTCCCTTGAGCTATCACTGGCTGCTTTCAGGATTTCCCTGGTGGGAAGCTGGAGCCAGGAGCAGGAAATTAAAGCCAGGTATTCTGATGTGGATAATAGTGTCTTAACCACTGGGCTAAATTTCTGTCCCTTTTATATCCCTTTATGTTTATTTATTTGCTCTTTTTTCAACTTCTTAAATTGAGTACTTTGTTAATTTTCTGACTTTTGTTCACCCAATTCATTATAAGCTACATGCTGTTTTACCTGAGTTGTACCCATTTCAGCGTCCTGTAATTGATCCTTTTAGGTATTCTATAATTCCCGTATTATTGTTCTTTAACCCAAATTTAATTTAGAAATAATCTATTTAGATTCTAGATATCTGGACTTCTGTTTAGGTCTTTTTGTTGAATTTCAGTTTTACTAAATTAATAAGTTTAGACAACAGCTCACACTTTCTATTTCACAAGAAATGGCAAAATAGTGATTTTGTATTTTGATTTTTCTGTATTTATTATCTGAAATTCTTAACATTTTCAATCTGGAGTTGATAAAAAATAAATTTAGGATGAATTTTTTATTTCTTCCCTTTATCATTTTTCAGAATTTGGGCTGCTTCCTGAGAAGTCTGTCAAGTTGGCAATGTGTGTATTTTCTCCAAGATACCATAGTTTTTGTATTCTTGAAGTGTTTCAATTATCATCATCACTCCCTTAAATTTCCCTCTCTTGGGCCGTTGGTGAGTTCCTGTGTCCTTTTGATAAGATTCTGTTAGTCTAATTATCCCCCTGTTCTCTAGCATAACAAGACGTTCATGCTGAAAAGATTAAATTTATGGGTTTGCTACCCCATAGCTGGCATTTGCAGTATTTCTAATGTGTCCAGGCCACTTTCAGTGGGAACAGAGAGACACCGTTTGGTGTTGGCCATGTACATGCTACTAAGCTCTGAGACTGGTCTGAAAAATACATAGGATTTTTAAAACAGAATATATCATAATTGTGCTGACATTTCCAATTAAAATTTAATATTACAATATCTTAACTTGCTCATTTTACTTTATTTGCTCATAAAACCTACTTTTCTTCTTCTCCCAGAAGTAACTTATCCTTACATTGTTTCTTCTGAATAGAAAATATCATTCATCCCGTTATTCAAGCAGTTAGATAGCACATACTGTTTTCCACTTTGCTGCCTTTTTTTTTTTTTAATAACATAGCCTAGCAGGCCACATTGCTACACTGGATAGAGTTCCTATTTAGTGCTTTTATACACAGTTGCATGCATTCCATCTTATAGCTGTATCAAAGTGTTCCAACCAGTGTCCTGTTGATGGCCATTTGGGTTATTTCCAATATTTTCATATTAGAACTAAATGCCATCAAAATACCTTGTGCAAATATCATTTGGTGTTTTTGTCAGTGCATCTTTGAGTTGGATATAAAGGATTAGTGCATATACAACATTGAAAAAATATATATTTGAAAGGCACAGAGGGAGAGAGAGAGAGAGAGAAAGAAACAGAGAGAGTGGAGAGGAGAGGAGAGACAAGGAGAGGACCAATTTTTCTTTTTAGATCTCTTCTCACTTGGATATTCTTTTAAAGATTTATTTATTTATTTGAAAGTCAGAGTTACACAGAGAGAGAAGGAGAGGAAGAGAGAGAGAGAGGTCTTCCATCCTCTGGTTCACTCCCCAATTGGCCGCAACGGCCGGAGCTGTGCCAATCCAGAGGCAGGAGCCAGCTTCATCTCGATCTCCCACGTGGGTGCAGGGGCCCAAGGACTTGTGCCATCTTCTACTGCTTTCCCAGGCCATAGCAGAGAGCTGGATAGGAAGTGGAGTAGCTGGGTCTTGAACCGGCGTCGACATGGGATGCCAGCGCTTCAGGCCAGGGTGTTAACCTGCTGCGCCACAGCGCCGGCCCTGACAGACTGATCTTTCACTTGTTCACTGACCAAATACCTGCAATAGCGAAAGCTGGGTCAGGCAGAAGCCTGGAGCCTGGAACTCAGCCTAGGTCTCCTGTGTAGGAGGCAGGAATTCAAATCCTAGAGCCTTCACCTGCTGACACCCAGGGTGCATATTACCCAGAAGTGGGATCAGAAGCAGAGCCGGGACTTGAACCCAGGGATCCCACTATGGAATGCTGGACATAACCTTTGTACCAAATGCCCACTCTGCAACTTTTCAATATATAGCCAAGTTTTGCTCCACAATTATTGACCAATTTTGCCTTCCTATCAGCAGTGTACGAGCATACATATTTCCCTACAATCTCAACAGAATATGATATGAAATATTTAGCATTTTACTGGGCTTATAAATATTGAAAGATATCTCAAAGAAGTTTAATATTCTTCTTTTTCCCTTTGAGCCACATCAACTTTTTTGAATGTTGTTCTTTCTTATTGTAGTTAATTGTTTCCTTATATGTTACAAAGCAATATTAGGTCAATAAATGTATATTATAAAGTTTTGAGAGCTATTGTTATTATATATAATAGCTTAGAAATTCTTACATGAAATCTTACGTTATATGATATTGAAATTACTATCTTGGCTTATACTTGCCTGGTGTATCTTCCTAATCTTCTGACTTACAAATTTCCTGGAGTCTTTGGTTTTATGCATGTTTCTTACAGACAATATATTGGACACTCTGTAATCTAGTTACATATTTCAAGGGTTTTTGTAGTTAGATTTTTCCATCTATTTTATGTGTTTTGAGCCATTAGAGCACTCTGAAAAGTTTGAGAAAATGGAATTAGTTTATTTTGATGTAGAAAATTTGTATAGTATTTTTATAATATACATTTCCATGAACTTTCTGAATATCCCTCAGATTTTATATAAAAACAGTAAATTTTCAGTTTTTGATGGTGTGTATTTTCAAAAAAGAGTAACATATTTGTTCATCTATAAGTACATGAAATATATTTCATAGAACTTAAATGTGTTTTCATTTTTGAGTTATTTCTTTTAAGAGGACTTTGTCTAGTAGAGTTTATGGACATTTACACAATTGGGACTATAAGTGGAAAAATTCTAGTTTCAAGTGTGATTATCAACACTGAAAATAATTACTGCATTTCTTCCTGCCATTGGTACTGCTGAGGAGAAGCCTGCGGTCTGATTCTTATTCCATTGCAGGTCATCTGCTTTTCCTTCTATAAGTTTTTCTTTTTAAAAAAATACATCAAAATAATGTACGCTCCTTGGCTTTTTTAAAAAAGTCTTCTTAAAAAAATTACTTGAAAGGCAGAGACAGAAGAGAGACTAAGATGGATATCTGCCCATTTACTCCCCAGATTTCCATAGCAGCCACTGGGCTGAAGCCAGGAGCCTGGAACTCAATCTGAATCTCTGATGTGTGTGGCAGGGAGCCAGCTACTTGGGCCATCACCTGCCGCCTCTGAGGGTGTGCATTAGCAGGAAGCTGGAATCAGAACTCAGACCCAGGCGTTCCAATCAAGCAGTGTGTTCCTGCCATAATAAAAGCTGAGTCAATCCTTTTGGAAGCTTTTAAGTTGAAAGGTGGAAATGATCTCCATAGGATTATGAAAGAAAATCTCACAACTCAAGAGGCTCCCCCCATACCTCCCCTATCCTGCTCTTGACCAACTTCCACTCTGAGCTGAATTTCCCACACACCCAGGAACCCCAGCCTTCTGTCTTCCCAGGGCTGCCATTAGCTCATGTCATTTTCTCACATCCTTCAACTTCTCACCTCTGTGGAATCTCCAAAGTGGGGTATTACAGAAGGAGTTGGCAGTTCATGGGAGTTTATCATCCTGACAGGAACTGGAACAGCCCCAGTTTTATTTCAACCTTAAGCAGTCATGTATTTTGTATACGCAACTTTAAACCTAAGTTGTATAACTTTTCATTATTTGCGTTGCTGTAGTTAACACTATTATGTCTTTCAATATTCCTAAAACCTACAACCATTTCCTTCACAGTGCTGGTTATATATTTATAACAAATGATGAGGTATTTGTTGTTATTAAAATATTTCATTATTTCCCTGATTTATCATTATGCTTGAAAAGCTAAATTCCACTTGTATACGTATAAAATTGAAAAAACACACATGTGGTCATCTGATCTGGATGTAAATACTTGATTCGACAGCAACATTCAGAGAAAAACACCTTCCACTGCTCTTGGGGGAAGGAGAATTTCAATCCTCTGAATGGCTCTGCATGCAACTACGCACACTCTCACCTGTGCCCTCCATGCAAACCTGGAGCTGGAATGCTGTGTCCTAGACGTTTTAGACTTATAATATATATATACATATATATAAGATTTGTTTACTTATTTGAAAGTCAGATCTATAGAGAGATGAGAGAGACAGAAAGAGATCCTCCATCCTCTGGGGTCACTCCCTAGATGGCCACAATGGTCAGGGCTGAGCTAAGCTGACGTCAGGTGGAGGAGCTTCCTCCAGGTCTCCCACACAGGTAGCAGGGGCCCAAGTGTTGGGTCATCTTCCACTGGCTTTCCCAGGCTATCAGCAGGGATGCTGGATCAGAAGTGGAACCGCTGGGACACGACCTGGTGCCCATATGGGAAGATGGGATGCCAGCATCACAGGTGGCAGCTTTACCCACTATGCCACAATGCTACCCTGGATTTTTTTTAAAGAGATGACCTAATTAGATGGTTCCAGAGCTGGGGACGGCAGAGAATCTGCTCTGGCATCCAGTGTGGAGTAAAAGATGTTTGAGGTCACCAATATTTTTCTCTGCTTTTTGATGACAAATCAGGTATCTACAATCAGATTGGATGGCCACAGCACTTTCAAAATCGTACATAGCAGACACAGATGTGAGAGAAAAGCAGAGGAGGCTGGTCTTATGTGTCAGTTACCAGGAGAGTTTCTAGTTTTTGAAGTTTTGATTTAAATGTCCCTTATTTTGAACTCTATTTTACTTTTTGTCTAACAGTCCACCTTGAATCAGAAAAATAACTGACAAGAGAGACCTTAAGATGAGATAGAGAAGCACTCTCACCAGAGACACCCATAGTGACCGAAAGACAAACCTGGTAACGGCAGTGAGGAGAAAAGTGAAATCAAACATTTGCAAATGTACACAGAAGCCCCTCCCAAGAACAGCAGTGTGCGTGGAGCAGCAGGGCTAGGACAGGGAGCCCAGTTTAATTCCTCTTAGAAAATTATTCTGTTGATGACATCTGCACACCTGTACCAGGACTTCAACACAGGCTTGACTTTTCCTGCTCAGCCAGGTAGCGCTGATAAACCTGACCCCGTGAATACGGAGGTCTTGCAGGTCCTTCCCATGAAGACGGAAGGCAATGCAGAACAATTCCGCAGGGCCAGCAAATATTGTGCAAGTCAGTCACCTGTTTGGAACGATCTGGAACCCTAAAGCTCATTATAGAAATGTATGTAGTTACTACTTCAAATGAGATGTATTCCTTCACAGTGAGCACTTTGCTATGTGAATAACAAAACAGATGAGAAACGAAAGCACCCGATGTCAGGATTTTTGTAAATAAGTACACAATGTGCAAAGATATAGGGGACACCCCCTATTTCACACAATACAGTGATTATTTTATATTTGTGGGCATTTCTCCCAACATTTTATTATATATTTTGTGTCAAATTATAGACATTTTTATTTATGTGTATGTGTAAGTGTATATATCTAAAACTAATGTTAGAACTCTGCCCTGCTTTTTGGAAGATCTATCATTTCCCCCATTTTTGGTCACTTGATAACATGCATAGTTTTATTGGCTGTGTATTATTCCATATTGTGAATGTGTTATAAATTACTTTTTATGATTTTAAATTTTGAGACATTGGTTGGGGAGTTTTAATTAGGAATGAAGTTATAAGGTGTGATTAATTCAACTGCCTTTTGATATATCATTCAAAATATCTTGGATTTTCACTTCTGAGAAAGGACTGATAACATGTGTACAACATCTTCTAAGATACAAAGCGCTACTCATCACAGGTGCAGATGATTACCACCAAGAGCAATTACTGTAACTGCTTTGTTCAACGTCGAATTAGAATTTTAAAAAATTTTTCAGTACTGTTGAGAGGTGACCAGAGTCTTATATCATGCTTTGCTCTGTTAGGGTATGTTTTTATATGCGTCTACTCATGACTTTTTTAAAAAATTTATATGAAAGAGTTACACAGAGAAGGAGAAGCAGAGAGAGGTCTTCCATCTGCTAGTTCACTCTCTAACTGACCGCAACGGCTAGAGCTGCGCCGATCCGAAGCCAGGAGCCAGCAGCCAGCAGCCAGCAGCCAGCAGCCAGCAGCAAGGAGCCAGGAGCCAGGAGCCAGGAGCCAGGAGCCAGGAGCTTCTTCCAGGTCTCCCACGGAGGTGCAGGGGCCCAAGGACTTGGGCCATCTTCTGCTTTCCCAGGCCATAGCACAGAGTCAAATCAGAAGTGGAGCAGCTGGGACTCAAACCGGCGCCCATATGGGATGCTGGCACTGCAGGCGGTGGCTTTGCCCACTACACCACAGTGCCAGCCCCTACTCATGAGATTTTCATGGACTGAATGGAGGAAGTAAGGTATTAAGAACAGAAGGTACTGAGAACCCATTTTATTTATAGCAAATTCCTTGGGTATGTCCAAAATCTTGCTTTTGTCTACTGTTTTGGTGTAGTGGGCAAAGCCACTGCCTGGGATGCTGGCATCCCACATGGGTGCCGGTTCGAGTCCTGGTTACTCCACTTCTGATCCAGCTCTCTGCTATGGACTGGGAAAGCAGCAGAAGGTGGCCCAAGTCTTTGGGCCCCTGCTGCCACATGGGAGACCCAGATGAAGCTCCTGGCTTCAGCCAGGACCAGCCCTGGCCATTGTGGCCATTTGGTGAGTGAACTAGTAGATGGAAGATCTCCATTTCTCGGTGTAACTCTACCTTTCAAATAAATCTTAACACACAGAAATTTTTCCATTAAATCCAGGTATTGAAGCCTTCATTTTGAGGACTTAATAACCCATTGTGTTTAGAATTTACCTTTGAAATTCAATTAAAAACACTTGAAAAACTTAGTTGTTCTTGTGTAGTGATATACTTCTAAATTTTTGATGGATTATGTCACCTATAAGAGAAAAAAAGACATTTTTATTTAATGTGTGATAAGTGTAAAAAATTTTATAATACCTATTTCTTTACCCTTGCAAAACCTAAGGGCCCCTCCTACATGTTTCTTGAACATATGTTATACAGCACTCTGGCCTCAGAATCAGCCCTTAAGGCATTCGGATATGGCTGAAGAGCCCATGAAAGTATTTTAGGCATGGAAAGCCAAGATACCCTGGAAAAAAAAAGACCTAAATGAAAGATCTCTGGGAGTGAGATCCCAGTGGAAAGAACGGGGCTCCATCAAAGAAGGAGGTACCTTTGTCTAAAGGGAGGAGAGAACTTCCACTTTGACTACGACCCTGTTGGAATAAGATCGAAGTCAGCAAACTCTAAAGGCTTCCCTAGCCTTGGCAACTCATGACTAGAGCCTAGGGAGATTACTGACGCCATAAACAAGAGTGTCAAATTAAGTCAACAACAGGAGTCACTGTGTACTTACTTCTCATGTGGGATCTGTCCTTAGTGTGCTGTCCAATGTGAAGTAATGCTTTAACTAGTACTGAAACAGTATTTTACACTTTGTGTTTCTGTGTGGGTGCAAACTGATGAAATCTTTACTTAATATATACTGAATAGATCTTCTGTATATAAAGTTAATTGAAAATGAATCTTTATGTGAATGGAATGGGAGAGGGAGTGGGAGATGAGAGGGGTACGAGTGGGAGGGAAATTATGGGGGGGAAGCCATTGTAATCCATAAACTGCACTTTGGAAATTTTATATTTACTAAATAAAAAATAAATTAAAAAATATGTTGTACAAGTGAGGGATCAACCAGAAAAGCAAAACAAGCAGAAGCTAGGTTGATGGAGTGAGAAATATCTATCACAAGGAATTGGCCGACACAATTTTGAGTGCTATCAGCAAGCCTGCAGTACACAGCATAGGGGAAAGAAAAAACACAGGCAGTGGTAAACCCAGTAACTGAAGCACAGGTCTTCATCCTGCCTTTGAGAAGGTCTGAGCCCCACTAAGGGGCTCACCTGATACAGTCAGGTACACCCAAGATTCTTGCTGTTGATTACATGAGTCTCAGCTGATGAGGGACTCTAACCATATCTGCAAATACCCTCACAGCAGTACCTGGGTCCATGATTGTCGAAACAGCTGAGGACTGTAGCTCAGCTTAGCCAAGTGGCCACATCAAGAACCATCACATATGGAAATCAAGTAAATGGAGTTAAAAGTCCAATTTTCAATTTGCTTGAAAGAAGTTCTCAGTCTTTTTTAAAAAATCTTTTTAGCTGAAAGTTAGCAATAGTGGACAGCATGATTTTTAGCAACTTGCTATTAGCCCTCAGTTTGCTGGGTTTGCCTGGTACACAGGGTGGCAAAAACACGTTTCATGAACCTTTCTCCATTGGTCATTGAGTTCTCTAGTTCTTCAAGCTGTTGGTCACCATTCCCTTAGTATTAATATTTAATAAGTTTGTGGCTAATCTTATCCTGAGTGTGTGGACATAATAGCATTGCATTGCACAGCTCTTCCTTTCCATAGAGCTGTGAGTGCTTTGTCGACTCTGAGCCCGATTTCTCTTTCTGTGTAAAGTTGTTCTCCACCCACCCCTAGAGGAATGTTAGTACTCTAGAGCAAGACCTCAATTTGTGATTGCAGCAGAAATAAATTGGTGTTCTTATAGCAGAAGATACTTCTCTAGTGGGCCCTGGGAGGATTATCTTGTGTTTTAAGCACGTCACAAAGTCTTATGTAGAGCAAGTTACTCCTCATAGTTATGAAGTTGAGCATAGAACACTGGAGGCTGAGGAAGTAGTGTTGCACTCTGGTCAGCTGTGGCTCTGTCTGTTGGCCAGACCACCAGGGGTTTTCAAAGCAATTTTAAGAAACAGTGGCTGGAGACTGGAGGGGACAGCCGTCTTCCCATCCTTTCCAGATTTTCACCTCTGGGAGAAGGAAAATGCCCAGCTGTGGGCTAAATGACTAACTGCTTTATCTTTGGCTGGAAAAAAAAAATCAGCTGATCTATTATGTTCATCCTAAAATAATACCAATGCTAGCAGGCACTTCAAGAAGGTCATTACAAGTGGAACTAAAAGGGGCAAAGAATTTTGAAATCCATGCATAATTTTTCAAAACATGCAAACTTTTTGAAGACTCTCACATGCCTAGATTTCAAATAATTTTTGCACTGAAATAGACTTATATTTTAATTCTATTTTCTGCAAACTCTTTGAATTGCCCTTGTGTGTCCCAGGAGAAAATATCTTCATGAAGTAATAAGCAAAACTAAAAGTACAGCTGAGAAAGCACTAGATGGAATATTCATGAAACGTCCAGCTGGTATTAACTTCTGAGTCTCTGTTTCTTCATTTATATGGTTAGAAAATTAGTCTAAATGGCATTTCCCAACCCTTCTGAATCTCAAACTTTAGAAGAGTTAACAACGTTGAGCAGGCAAAGCTGCTTGTAGAAGGATTACAGCTATTTGTTTGATAATTTCGATACCTTATAGGGAAAAGGCAAAAAGTATAACAAATGGGAAAGTTCAATATTTATTCTGGAAATAGCTGGTTTTAAGTGTTAATATTATTTACAAATTTGATAAAAGTATCTTTTAATGTTTAATATAAAATTACCAGTCTAATTCACTCAATTACACTTTAAAATTGCAATCTCAATGCTAATATTTTCATGTTCAGGATGCCAAGTCCTCTTAAATATTACAATTACTTTATATGCCAAATATACAGGTTACTATTCCCAAACTAAATACAAAAGCCTTCATACTCTGAATTTGATTTATGCCACCAATATACTTAACTCTAAACCTTCCCTGGTTATTTATAGTCACCCATTTATCCTTTATGGAAACAATTTCCTATCCCAAGTAAATTGTGTTACATCATCAACAGGCTGTTTATGTATTCAAAGATTTTGGCTGTGTTATGAGATCCAACTCGTAGATATCCAGGGCAATTTTCCCCAAGCTGTGAGAGACGAGAAGAGCTTTCTTTTATAGTCTCTTGGTTAAACTGGGCTCCAAGTCTCAACCCTGCCAATGGAGTGAGCTGCACTTGGATTTGAATCTGCAGCTCTCCTGCTTCAGAGCTCTGCTTTGAGCCTGCAAACTTCACTAGGGTCATTTCACCCTTAGTTTGGAATCCTCTAAGGTATTTTTTTTTCAGTTGACTTTTATTCTGAATTTTCCTCATTCTCATCTTCTAGCCATTTTAAAGTTATTGGGTTGGATTCTGCCCAAGTCTTGTGCCTGTGTCTTGGCTATGTCATAGCCACAGCTTCCTAACGCACTCTGATGACAGTATGGATTTTCACTTTCAGATATACTGTTTCATCTGAGTCCTGTCCTTTCTGATGGCGAGGGCAGGTGTATTAATATCATTACTATTTCTGGTCTTATTTTTCCTATCCTATTTTGTTGACTTTGAAGGCTACCTCGAGAAGAGCAGCTATGTGGTACATAGCAGTAATTGCTAAACTCTTGACTGTTGATCAAAGATATTTTCTTATTTCTCTAACTCGGATTAATCTAAGATTCCTTCCAGCTTACAGAAAATTAAATCCTAAAAGTCACAATTAAGTGGGGCATAGACGTTGAAGCCATGAGTTCTGTTGCTCGAAGACCTGGGGAGAGAGGGGGTGGGTAGGGGCACAAGCTCCTGGGTCTACATTTCTCCATGTTCACTTCCCCAAGCCCTTCTCCACCCTGCAGGCCAGATTCTTCCTCACAGGGTCAGCAGGAATGGGACCACGATCATTGCTGCTGGACAATTTTGAAAGTGTTAAAAGAAAAATTCTTTAAACCTATTAAACTTAGTAATTTACTAGAGTAAAGCAAAATGACTTGCATGGGGGCAGTTCTCAGAATAAGAGCAGGTTCTTAAGAACCCTGAGTACATGATCAGAAACCATTTATAGAAAATCAGAGGTGAGACACAGAAAACAACATAATTGGCTCCAGGCTCATCAATCAACCAGTGAGTTGGCTACAGCTTAACTGGGTGTTTGTAGTCTGCTCAGCTAAATGGCTACAAATGTGATGAGACTGTATGTGGGTTGGTCTTTTGGATCCAGTGCAGGTACCTGCTCTGATTCCGTGGCCTCCTGCAGCCTATCTTTCACAGGAGAATTATTTCTGCATATTGTCCTTCCCCAACTCCAACTGGCGTCTTCCTAAATCTGAGCACTTGGCTCCCAAGCCACCTCCCAGGAAGCTGAAGCATGATCTTGACCTCTGCATCCCCAGGAGTTTGGGCTTTTCCAAATTGCCCTGGAAGGAGAGGTTTCTCAATTCCAGAAAAACTATTTTATCCCAAACACATCTAGACACAGACTCCCACAGCCAGATGCCACGAAGTCCTCCCTGCTGCGTTGGGGTGCAGGGGGAAAGAGCGAGACTGAAGAATGAAACAGGAGTTAATAAATCAGCAGATTATCTTGCAGCATGTGAATTAGCAATTATTATACAAATACTTTAAATAGTGCTGTAGATCTTACAAAGTGCTTTCTTATATATGTCATCTTTAATCTTCCTAAGTGCCTTGTCAAGTAAGAATTGCAGTCCATTTTGCCAGTGAAAAACCCGACTCAAAGAAGTGCTCATCTCCAGTCTCACAGGGGTGTGTGTGTGTGTGTGTGTGTGTGTGTGAGAGAGAGAGAGAGAGAGAGAGAGAGAGAGAGAGAGTTCTCAGAGGTGGCCATACAGGGGGATAAATCAGAGAGTGCTTAAGTAATGCCCACGGTCAGGACTCAGCGTAGGTGAAATAAAGTCTCTGGAGGTCTTATGTGCTCTTTTTAGATTTTTTCCAGATGATTCTAATATGCAAGCAGGACCAGGAGAATGAAAACCTAGTCTGATTCCAATGGCATTTCATGTAAACATTATATCACAGTAATCATTTGAGCATGGTTGATGAAGATGTTGATTCTTGCTGCAGAGGTGGAAACGAAGGGGTCTTGTGAGAGCATTCCCAGTACCCTCAGCTGCGGTAAGGAATGGATCTGAAGGACACAGCAGAGAGCAGACAGGGAAGGCTGACACAGGTGTGTCTGAGTCCTACAGGTGAACTTGCCTGCTGGGTCGACCCCCCACCCCATGCAACGTCATCAACATGAAGGTATAAAGGGTTCAAGTACAGGACGGAGCCCTTCTCACCTAACTCCTGGGGGCTGGAGTGGGTTCTTGGTAATGGGGGAGGTCCTACAAAGTGGGTACCTAGGCGTAATAGCACTTTGCAAAGGGAACTGGCGAGTGCTCTGCGGGCAGGGTCAGGGGTGGGCTTCAGACAGCAGCGGGGCCTTGAGTTTTATCACCAGGAGACAATGTTGCCTCCCCTTCTTTCCTCTCTCCCCTTTTCCCTCCCTCTGGTGCCCACTTTGTATGGGGTAGGGGGGCAAGATGGAAGAAAAGGGAAAAGCTGTGGTTGTTGTCACGATCCCGCTCCATTTATTTGCGGTATGGATTCTGAAAGTGGCTTAAGATCTGCTGTTCCCACAGTGGGCCAGCAGCCTTCCCTGGGTAGGGCTCTTGGCTTCTTATTTAAGTGATTTCTTTCCCTCTATCCGGCAGCTGGAAAAATGTTAAAAATGCAGTTGAACTTGTTCTAAAATGTACCTGTCTTATTGAGCGGAGGCTGGAAATCTTATTTACATAAGCGATAAGTCAGATGATTAGGGTGGAAAATCACTTAAAATATGCACTGAAGATCTTTCTAGACCTGGTTTGAAAATCTTATGCTCTGGGAAAAATGAGAGTCCCTCTCACTGACTTGCGATAAGGGAAAAAGAAAAGCAATTGTGTGCAAAACGGATTTCATCAGGAAAGAAAGTGAAAGGGAGGGAATCTTAGGAACAAATGAAAGTGGGAGGGGGAAGCAAGTGAAGCAAACCCCCAGGCAGCGGGGTGGAGGGGTCTCTAGATGCAGCGATAAGAGGCTGGCTGGTTTCTTATTGCCTTAATTGCTTCCTGCCTGTGTGGGTGCTCTGTAAAGAGTAAGAGCCAAGAGATCAGAGGGAAGAGGGAATTGTTCTAGAATGGCAAGGGTGGGCACCCAGAGACGGAACATGGAATCTGTGCAAGTGGTCGCCATAGCTGAGTGGACTTCAGGGTGGCCCCAGGCAGAAATCTGGCCAACCGCCTCCTGCCTGAGGCTTCCCAGATGAGCCGAGACAGAACCCTACAATGCCAACTTGCTATGTGAAGCTGCTTCCTAAACTGGGAAAACATGACCCGTTAAGCTTCAGGTTAGGGATACAAAACACGGAAACAGCTTTTTACCTAACATGTAATAAAACAGCTTAAAGTCTTAAAAACTTGAGCGGCAGAGGTTGCTCATCCACTGGTTCAGTGCCCTAATGCTGCCCACCAAGGCTGAACCAGGCCAAAACCAAGAGCCCCAAACTCCAGCTATGTGGGTGGCAGGAACTCAAATACTGGAGCCACTGCCTGCCGCCTCCCACAGTGCACGTTAGCAGGCAGCTGGAGGGGGAGTAGGACTGGAATCTGAATCCAGGCACCCCAGTAGGGGATGTGGTACTGCTGTGCCCACCACTCCTTGCATAACTTTTAAATGCATCTTCAGCATAACCTTTTACTCTTACCACTGCTTCACACACACGCCAGTGAGCAACCACCTGGGCTGGTTCACTTCATTACCACCACAGGCCACGGTGGTGCAGCCTCTGGCAAACTCGCATCGGGTGAGGCAATGTAAGCAGTTAAGAGCCACCATCTCGGCTGTAGCACAGCCACGCCAGGTGCCCTTTGCCGGGGCTACAAAGCCTCTCAGAAAAGCCTTTATTCATAGCAGCGGTGACTTGGTCTCCTGTGTACCAAGTACTGGCTGAGTCATGTCGTTTAGATGGAACCCCCAACCCTGGGCTGTGGGGGGACGCCCGAGCGAGGTGTAGTGACCCCGTGCCATGGAGAGTGCTGTAGTGTTGTGTAGCATCCGGGTTCAGGAGGTGGGGTAACGGTGTGGTCGGGCTTGACACAAGGTGGGGGTCACAGGGAGGGGGCTGGAAGGGACTTTGAGGCTGACTCAACCTTCCAGGCTCATTCCCTCGAACACATGGTATTTAAAGAGCACGAGTTTTCAGTCCATTCTGGGACCAAGGTTGGCAATGGTCTGAGAGGAGCCCACACCTGCAGGGTGAGATCAGACCTAATAGGGCCTGGCTGATTAGATGGTTCTGAGGACCAGCTGGGGTAACCTGCAGTGGAGCCCACAGCAGAGGAAGCAGCTAACTTACACTCGCAGCAGGAATGGAGCTGGCGACTGTCCTCTTGCTTCAGGCCTCCATCTTTGCCACCTGGTGTCAGAAATGCCTTGTGTGTCTGCTAGCCTTGGTGCTGCCACCTTCTGGTGTGCCCCAGGCCTCGCCGCCTTCCTGTTTCAACCCTTTGCCAACCTGCCAGGATGCTGATAGCAGTGTCTTGTCACATACCCCTCATCTACTGGAATGCCCCTTTGCTTCAACTTTCTGTGAACTCCTTAAATACCAAGCATTCATGGAAAAATCCCCTCTCCCTACCCTCCCAGGATGACACAAATGCACTCTGTACCTAAAGGACATTAGCACTTGGGGACTGTGTGATGACTAGATACAGCCCAAACAGTCCTGGAAAACCCCCTGGCTCTACCCTCCCCTGATAGCATGACCAAACATTGTACCTAATACAATGTCGCTTGCCAAGTCTGCAGCCATCAGATGTCTCCATGGCCCCTGTCTGTCTATGCACTTGGCAGGGTTTCATGGCCACCTTGGTGTTCCCAAATTTCTAGTTACATGACTGGCATTTGGTGGTGTTTACCAAAGTACACTTTAGGTTTTTTTTTTTTTTTGTTCTGACTCAGCCTAATGTGTACTTACAAATCCTTGTTTTCAGCTGGCGCCACGGCTCAATAGGCTAATCCTCCCGCCTTGCGGCGCCAGCACACCAGGTTCTAGTCCCAGTCGGGGCGCCAGATTCTGTCCCGGTTGCCCCTTTTCCAGGCCAGCTCTCTGCTGTGGCCAGGGAGTGCAGTGGAGGATGGCCCAAGTGCTTAGGCCCTGCACCCCATGGGAGACCAGGAGAAGCACCTGGCTCCTGCCATCAGATCAGCGTGGTGCCCCAGCCACGGCGGCCATTGGAGGGTGAACCAACGGCAAAAGGAAGACCTTTCTGTCTGTCTCTCTCTCTGTCCACTCTGCCTGTTTAAAAAAAAAAAAACACAACACCTTGTTTTCCTTAAGATAAATCCCTGACAATTTCTGCAGTCTGTTAGCACTGCTGGTAACTGTAAATCTTGTCTCGGGCAGTTTATCTCCATTATTGTGTAGCTCGGAATTGATCTGCTATGCATCATCATTTGAGTCTTTCCTCTCTGTCCTTGCATTGTCTGCAGTGACCTGTGCACGTCTTTAAAGCAATGTTGTCACTTCTCTCCTGGCCCTAGTCCTGTGGGTTGGCTCTGAGCCCTTAGATACCTTTGACCATTAGCTGTTGCTTACTTCTTTGAGGTCCCATGTCTCCAGTGTCATCCAGTATCCCTTGATATATTCTGGAGCCAATTCTGTGTCTGGAATACAATCTATTTCTCAGAATAACCCATGCTCATCACCTATGCTGTCATTCTAACAGCACTGGGGGATATTTATGGGCCTTTGTAAGTACTACAGTGGCTGCGGCTACATTGCTTGTTTTTCTGATCCCACTACTTAGAAGCTGGCTAATCTTCCTGGGCATGATGCTGAAAAAATTGTGCCGTTATAGAAAAGTCTTCTCTATAGATACCTCCATGGGCTCCTCCGTCCTGTCTGCTTTCTTAGGTTGTCTTCTCTTCAGACTTCTAATCTTTGAGACACATTTGAAACAAATCATTCTCATGATCTCTGTCACTGTTTGTTTGAATTGTAGAGATGTCTACTGAAACGGCGATGCCATGGGCATACAACCGCACCTCTCATATTTGAGGGCAAAGGTAGATTGGATTGTTCATTGTGTTTGACTTTCCTGTTCTTGGTGGTAAGTTATTCCACTTGAGACAGTCCATAGTTCTCCTGAATACTGGTAACTTGATACACCTTTCCTTTTAAAATTTGAATTGCTGGCTTTATACTTAACCTTCTGAGACTAGGTCCCCCTCCAACCCTGTGACTACTTAACCTTGGGTTGTAAAAGGACTTGACTTTTGAACTGCTGTGGCTTGAACAAGACTGGCTTCCAAACTGAGGCAGGTGTTTAACCCCCAAAGTCACAAGTTAGTGATATGAAGACCGTGTGCTTGGTTAGCATGGGTGTGTCCTCGGAATGCAGTTCTCAGGAGGGGATTGGTTAGGAAGCCTCTTTGCTTCCCAGTTCATGCTGTGATGGTTTCTCTGTTTTCTACCTTTAACACCCTCAGAGGCCAAGCTAATGAGGCTGCTAGAACTTAAATCTGAATGTCCAAAAGCTTGAAGCTAGATGAACATCTTCTGCGTAGACATTCCACAGGCATTTTACCAGTGGTGAAAGGCTGACGACTATAACGTGCTACAGGGGAGCGCTGTGGGGAGAGTTTGCCTTTGTTCTGTAACTGGAAAACATAAAGCCCAGGATCCACTTGGCTCAGTGCTGAGGACAAATTCCCCTGCACATTTCTCCTTGCCCTCATCAGTCCATGCTTGGGGCAAAGCCTGAATCTATCGCAACAGACTCCCTTGGTCCCCAGCCCTCTGCCATCTACCCTCTATCAAAGCCTTTTGTAATGAACATGCCCCTGCATCATCAATTCTTTGCTTCCTCTTCCCCCTTGACTTTCTAGCACTAAGCCCTTCCCAGCAGCCCAGCAATAGCCGCTGTGCATTTCCTTGTGCTTCAGGAAATTCCGGGATGAGCTGCCGGGGCACTGGCTGCTTCTGGTTCCCCACGGCTGCCTCAGACAGCAACCCTTCCCCATCTGTAAAAAAGATGGAGAGGGCCGGCGCCGCGGCTCACTAGGCTAATCCTCCACCTTGTGGCGCTGGCACACCGGGTTCTAGTCCCAGTCGGGGTGCCGGATTCTGTCCCGGTTGCCCCTCTTCCAGGCCAGCTCTCTGCTGTGGCCAGGGAGTGCAGTGGAGGATGGCCCAAGTCCTTGGGCCCTGCACCCCATGGGAGACCAGGAGAAGCACCTGGCTCCTGCCATCGGATCAGCATGGTGCGCTGGCCTTGGCGGCCAATGGAGGGTGAACCAACGGCAAAGGAAGACCTTTCTCTGTTTCTCTCACTGTCCACTCTGCCTGTCAATAAAAAATGGAGAAACTGCAAATCTTGTGAGGCTCAGGGCATCACATGCTCACCACTGTCTTGTCATTGCTATTTCTGCCCTCCTGACTATAAAATGCAATGGACTGGAACAGAACTGATGGCCTGTCTCACCCCCCCCCCCCAGGCTTCTCATGTGTAGGGGACCTTCATACCAATTAGTTATCTGCCCAACTTTGACCTTCTTACTCATGTATTCCTCTACTCCAGCTCAGCACTCAGTCACTAGCAAGCTTGTTGTAAACCATAACCATAAATTCCACCAAGGTAACTATTAAAGCAGTGATATTGGAACACAAATTTCCTATCTTGTAACTGTTTCAACCATGGTGGATCTTCAATGCTGAGTCTTCCATCTATTTCCATGTCTAGTTTTTCCTCCATCAGCCTCTGTCCACTTCCTCCTTCAACTTGCGCCTAATGATCCATTTTTGCAATTCTTGATGCCCAGTGTCACCTTGCCACTTTGGGTTTGTTTTCCCTAATGGGTCTAAAAATCCCATGTAAAAATACAACTACCTTCTCTGCACCTATGTAGTGTGTGCTTTTGGAGAAAGTCATGTGGCAGGAGAGGCCCTGCATTAAGGTTCTTGATAGCCAAGCTCTAACACTGCCTGGCAGTCCTAGGGTTCTTCAGTCAACTATGCACTCTGCACAACAATGGCTCTTCAGTTTCCATAGACCAGAGTTCTCTTCTGGTCACAAACAATAGGCTAATGTGCTTTTCTCTTACCAAAGAAGACCTTGCCATTGGATGAACTTCTACCACCTTCTGAAACACATATAGAACGACCAACCTTCAGCTCTGCCCACTGAATCTTCCCTTCCTCCTGACACAACAGGATACCACCCCCATTGAACTTCTGAACTCTACCACTTCATTTTCTCTAGAATATTTCCTGCATGATCATTGGATTCTAAATATGTTTAACTTTTAAAGAAACCATAAATCCTAAACAAGCAGAATCCACTTGAGGAACACTGAAGTTAGTCTAATACTAAAACAAAATGCCAGATATTCTGCAACTTCAACAGGGCGTTGACTATCACTCTGGTGGCTGGTCCGTCCAAGATCAAGGTGCTGGCAGGTCCAGTGTTTGGAGAAGATCTGATCTCTGCTTCGAAGTTGCTTCCCTGAATGCTGTTTCCCTGTTGGAGGGGCAATGCTGTGTCCTCACATGGTGGAAGGGATTGAAGGTACAGACTCAGTCCCTCAAACCAAGCCATGAGGGGTTTTCCTTGGTGACTTCATCACCTGCTAGTGGTCCCGCTTAACATTATGACCGCAGACATTCAACACGGACTTTGAGTCAGGGAGACAAACATTCAACCCAGAGCTAGACCAGTGTTAATCAAATGCCACCTTGGTCAAGTTCAACCTTGGCTACTCCATGAGTTTGTGACTTCAAATTTTTTAAACTGCTGTAGTTCACGTATATAAATACAGGTGGTGGAAATAGTTGTAAGAATAGTTGATTGCACACAATGACTAGAGAAGTATTTATAGCAAGATCTATCAATTTGCTTTTATTGCTAATTTCATAACTGGGTCATGATTAAAGTTTTCTGTCTAGAAGTTTCTAATTACCTTTTTCCATAATGGTCAGTCTGGACCATTTTCTCTTCAGAGAAATGTTTGCCTGATCCTTATCCTGATATTCTGGAACTGCTTTTTTGGTTTGGCTAAATTTTCTGCGTCATGTGACCCATGCTTCTTTGCTTCCCCCCAACACCTCCATCTGTGTGTGTAGGCTTATATAAACTTATTTAAATTTCCAAAGTACAGCTTTTGGATTACAGTGGCTCCCCCACCCATAACTTCCCTCCCACCCACAACCCTCCCATCTCCTGCTCCCTCTCCCATTCCATTAACATCAAGATTCATTTTCAATTACCTTTATATACAGAAGATCAACTTAGTATATATTAAGTAAAGATTTCAACAGTTTGCACCCACACAGAAACACAAAGTAAAGTACTGTTTGTGTAGTGATTATACCATTAATTCACATAGTACAACACATTAAGGACAGATCCTACATGGGGAATAAGTGCACAGTGACTCCTCCTGTTGTTGACTTAAACTGACACTCTTGTTTATGGCGTCAGTAATCTCCCTAGGCTCTAGTCATGAGTTGCCAAGGCTATGGAAGCCTTTTGAATTCGCCGACTCTGAACTTTTTTAGACAAGCTCATAGTCAAAGTGGAAGTTCTCTTCCTTTCAGAGAAAGGCACCTCCTTCTTTGGCCTGTTCTTTCTACTGGGATCTCGCTTGCAGAGATCTTTCATTTAGGTTCCCCCACCACCACCCAGAGTCTTGCCTTTCCATGCCTATAATACTCTCATGGGCTCTTCAGCCAGATCCCAATGCCTTGAGGGCTGATTCTGAGGCCAGAGTGCTGTTTAGGACATCTGCCATTCTATGAGTCTGCTGTGTATCCCTCTTCCCATGTTGGATTGTTCTCTCCCTTTTTTATTCTATCCGTTATTAGCAGACATTAGTCTTGTTTATGTGATCCCTTTGACACTTAATCCTAACATTATGATCAATTGTGAACCGAAACTGATCACTTTGGCTAGTGAGATGGCATTGGTACATGCCACCTTGATGGGATTGTATTGGAATCCCCTGGCACATTTCAAACATGTAGGCTTATTTGCAAGAAGTTTTGAGAAGGGTGTGTAGGAAGTAAAACTTTATGGATGTTGAATACTTGAAGGTATTTAGTGTACTTGTACAAAACTTGTCTAAAGTCCTCTTTCAGAAGTGTTGGGTTTGTATCTGAAAGGCAGTTAGAGGAAGAGCCAAAGCCCTTCCATCTGCTGGTTCATTCCCCAAATGGTTGCAATGGCCAGGGCTGGGCCAGACTGAAGCCAGTGGCAGCTTCTGGGCCTCCCACATGGGTGCAGGGGCCCAAGCACTGAGGTCATTCTCTGCTTTCTCAGGTGCATGAGCTGGATTGGAAGTGGAACAGCTGGAACTCTAACCAGTGCCCTTGTGGGATGCCGGCATTGCAGGCAGTGGCCTTGCCCACTACATCACAATGGCAGACCCCATTCGGAATTTCAAAGGCACCTCTCTATTTGTTCCTATTGCCCATGTTTATCTAATGTGTTGCATTCTTGGTCCACATGCTACCACTTTCACCACCTACAAAAGCATCAAATCCTTCGATGTTATAAAGATGGAGGCACAAGTGTTTTCTTTATGCTTTTGGTTTGTAGGGTTGTGACACTTCCTAGGTGTGCAGAATTTTTGATCTTTATAATCTTGGTACATGAGTCTATGAAGTCTAACACTTATAAAAAAAGTCTTATCTCCTATTCCACCTATCTTATTTTGCTCCATGTTTCTTCCACATCTCAAATTTACTTATCCTCTATTGATGTATTTTACTTCCTCACAATTCTTCACCCAACTGCATTTTTGTTACACTACCCCTATAAAAATTTCTCAAATCTTTTCAATGATGTTGTTACTTTTTTTTTTTATTTACTTGAAAGGCAGGTCTTCATCCACTGGTTCATTCCCCAAATGGCAGCAATGGCCAAGCTGGACCAATCCGAAACCAGGAGCTGCTTCTGGATCTCCTATGTGAGTGCAGGGACCCAAGGACTTGGGCCATCTTCTGCTTTCCCAGGCCATAGCAGAGAGCTGGATCGGAAGAGGAGCAGCCAGGACTCAAACCAGTGCCTATATGTGATGGCTGCCACTGTAGGCTGTAGCTTTACCTGTTATATCACAGTGCTGGCCCTTGTCTTATTTTGGAAACTAATTCTCTAAGTTGCCTATTCTTTGGCTTGGTCTTTGTTTTCCGTGGTATTGCTTTTTCTTATACTCATGAAATTCATTCTTGCAGTCTCTTTGTACCTGCCATCTCACTCCTCAAATGACCATATACAGCTAGAGGGCAGAAGGGTAGTAACTAGGAACTCGAACCAGGTCTCCCAGGTGGTGGCAGGAACCCAACATCACCACTGCCTCCCAGGGTCTGCCCTGGGAAGCTGGAGTCTGCAGCTGAGCTGAGGAATCGCACGCAGGTGCTCTGAAGTGGGACCTGCCCTCTTCACCGAGAGGCTAGATGCCTGCTCCTTGTCAGGCTGAAAGGCCAGGGAGCTGGTGGGAACTACTTCTACACTGGAAGTCCACCTGCACCACTCCCACCCCTCCTGTTGTGCACTGACTGGGAGCCTTCAAGGTGGGCACTGCCTGCGCTTTTCTGGCTTCTCTTAGGGGCAGAGCTAGAACTTTCACTGAGCTACCAGCATTGCTGTGGTGCTTACTGGAAATCTCTGGCTAATTCCGTACTAATGATTCTTGGTTAAAATACTCCTGTAGTTGTCCTGTTCTCTTGATCTGATACCTGCCACTTCCCTACTATGCCACAGTCTCTTAGGGCAGGTGCACACACTGTCCCCGCTTGCCCTGGGGCCCCTGCAGAGTGCTCTAGGCCATGTTCTAGGATTTGTTTCATATGACCCTGGGCTTCAGTTTGTTTCCTGTCTTCCTGTAACTCATCTATTGATCACTTCCCCTCTTTTTGCAGCCATGGTTTCTTTTCATGCCTCTGGACTTCAAAAGCACATAATCTCTGCTCTTACTTCTGTTCATTTGAATATGAAGTTTGCATAGCTGGTTAAACTCATGAACGAAGAATTAAGCACAAAGGCTGGAACTTTTTTGTCATTTCATTAGCTTTTCCCGACTCCAAGTATCACTTCATAAGTGAAGCACTTGAGGTTGAAAGGCTCATTGACTTGCCTGAGGTAGCACAGCTCAAGGGGTGGAAGAATTTGAACCCTGCTCTTCCAATTCTAAGCTGTGTGCTTTAATTATGCTACTGCTGAAAACTAGCCATCATGGACTTTAGGAAGGTTAGACATAAGAGATGGGAGTTCAGTCATTTGTGTGATACACTGTCAGGGATCTTTTTCTTTAACATGGGTGAATGACTGTGCTTGTTCTTGGAAACTGACATAAATAGACTGAGTTGACAGCCAGAGGAGAGCAGTACATGAGCGTAATCACTTGAGGACAGAACTAGGATCCAAAGGGGTTCATTAACAGGTATTAGAAAAACCTGACTTCATAAGGACTGCATTTAGCAAATAAAAGGGGACACAGTGGTAAATGTTGACTTGATAGACCATGCAATCTTTAGGAATCAAATCCAAACTGAACTGAGATTCCCATGTCTTCTATCAACACTGCATAGGGAAGCGTACTAGTTTGCAGTTGAGCCTTAAGGTCAGTTGTACAGCATTTGCGTGAGACTGTTGAGGTCAGCTGCAACATGAGCGTCAGTATTGCAGCATGGAAACAGATGTGAGACTACAACGAACACAAACAGCCCCTAAGGAAATGCCTGTCAAAATAGGGAATGTTTGTTCTGAATACTTGGGCTGTTTGTTTAAAATGCAGCTTTCTGGGTCGTTAGAAATCTGAGTGTCTTAGGGAATCGTGTTGAAGTCTACTCTTAACAAGTTCCCCAAGTAATGCTCATACTCAGTTTGAGTTGCTGAGAAGGGAAAAGGTGGTCCCGTGGGTTATATGACATTCAGCCACACCCACCAGGCTGACTTCCAGGGGTGTCACTCACACAAACCCTGATAACGAGGCGTTTCTATGATGTCTGCAGAAGGAGCTAGTGTTTGGGGTTTGTGGTCCCCTCCGCCCAGGGAATTGTCGAAGACCTGGAAGCATGACTGCAGAAGGTTTGTATCTTCTCCATTGTGTGTGCCCAGATAAACTCGTGACCAATGGACACAAATCATGAGCAAAGTTGGATTTAATACAAGGATGCATTGTCTAACCATGATACAACCAGACATAGAAGGACCCTCCTTTGGTGACAGGGACTTTTTGCATCATTGGGACACCCTGAAAATAGAAGTTCCTGAGTCTCGCGTCCGTACATTTCAGCTTACATGCTGAGAAACCAGCAAGCTCTCACACGATCGGTGAAAATACAGCGCTGGATTTAAACACATGAAACACCCAGGCCTCTGGGTTTGACCAGTGCAGCAGACGCAGGTAGCACAGAGCTGCCTGCACTTGACCTCTGTGCTAGGCTTTGCTTTGGATGTAAAGGGCTGATTGAGGCCGGTGGGTCCAGGAGACAAAACAGGCACTCTGCCCTTCCCACGTGACGTCTTTGAAAGGTCTGTCAAGTCCACGTGGGTGGGAGGTGGGCCATGGGACACCTGGAAACACGAAGATTGTGTTCCTCTTAGGTATCAGAGGACCCTCACTGAGCGCTCGAAAGTGTTCATTCTCTGATAACTAAACACGAATAATCTGAAAGGCAATATCACATTGTCTCTGAAAACACGAAGTCTCAATTTTACTCACTCGAAATACTTGAAAGTGCTGGCTCTGTCCTCCAGTACAAACCAACAGGTCATGCAACAACTCCATGGGGGAAAGTGCTAGGTGCTGAGAGGGAAGGGAAAACACCTTGGAGCTAAGCCCTTGCAGCTCGGGTGGTTTTCAGTGGAAGCTGCAGCTACTTCGGAACTCATCCCATCCACCCCCCTTCATAATACAACGAGTCTTAAGAAGCAAGCCCACTCACTACTCAAACTACCGAGGTCTTACTCACCAAGGAGAAGTTGATGGACTGGTGGTGTGCGAGTTACATAAGCCTGGGTGACTGCCTCCTGTGCCACGTGGTCCCTCCATCCTCCTCGAAGTTAAGATTTTTCTCAACCTGCTTTGCTCAGCAGTAAGATGAAATTAGGGGAGTGAGCAGAGGGGGCGTTTAAAGGTCAGGAGCCAGCAGGTACCGAGGATGGAGGTGGTGGGGGAGGCAGGTGCTCAGCTCCTGAGCCCCGACGGAAGCCTTTCTACTGTACGGATTCTACTAAAAGGCTTGGAGCACCCCAAGGGGCCAGGCTGTAGCTGCGGCTTTATCTGGGGGCCAGGGCTTTCCTTCTCGCCTCCTCGTACCTGAGGTGCCTTGGAGCTGGCAGCTGAAGCCTGAGACGGGAGCCTGGGGAGGGCAAGGGGCGCCCCGCGCCGTGGGGAGGGCCTGGGGCTTGCTGCAGCTGGGTGGGAGCGGACCCACCTTACAGAGCTGAGGAGAAGGAAGCGGATTCCTGTTCAAGGCCTGATTAAGCACAAAACGGAGAAGGGAGCCAGGGCTGGGCTTTTCCAGGACTGCACCCGACGTGCAGAGCGCTGGTGGGGGGAGGGGCCGCGGGCCTCCCAGGCACCTTGCTGCTGGAATCTGCGTCTCAGTCCAGAAACTGCTGCCTGCTAAGAGCGTAATAGGGTTTACCTTCGTGTGAACAGTTTTGCTGGTTACATACTGCCCTCTGCTGGCCGCTTCAGGTCTCACTGGTGGGGACGTTGGAGAACGAGGTTGTATGGGTTTAAAAAGTAAACCAGGTTCTCTTCCTCACCCCCCCCCCCCCCCCCCCTGTTCAGGACAAGCCTCACATCTTCGGAGTTACCAAGCTTAAACCCGAGGACGTGAAGTCTCCTAGCAATCATGCACTTCTGAGATACCGTAGCAATCTGAAGTACAACTGGAGTTTCTGACTTCTGCTTTAATCTGTTTTATAAACGGCTCTTAAGAGACTAGCGATTATCTGGCTCGCTGATGTTGACTAAAGACGGTATCCTAGGACTTCCCAAATGGTAGGCTTTATCAGCGAGGCTTGATAGGAAAATCGCAATCCAAAACACATCTTACGGGGGGAGATCTGCACAAGATGGGACAGACTTGGTACATAAACTTAAGACGGTGGGCTACATATATTAATAGGAGTTAAGTGTTAAACAACAGAAGGCATGTACTGGGAACAGGCACCCGATGACCTCACGCTTTCTCCTAACTTAAGTGTTCAGAGCCTGCAGACTAGAGCAGCGCTCAACTGTCAAAGGGACTGTGCTTGGTGACAGTGTTGCAAAGCATGGGTTAGACTAAATCGTCTCCAAACCCTCAGCCCGTGGCTTCCTCTGGAGAACACGGCTCTGCTTTTATTGGTAATGAGGGGAAAGAATCTGGTGTCCCAGACACTTTATAGAGGGAAAACCAGCTTTGGTGTGTTCTAATTAGTGACTTTTAGTATTTGAAAAGCCCCAAGCTTTCAAACATCTTCATAAAGGGTATAGTGACGCTGGCGTGGAAACCAGCGGGTTCCTGTTTGGGAAGTCTGCCGGCGCCTTGCTCATGTCCTGCGTTGAGGATCCTGGGGTTCGGGGAACCCTCCTGTGGCTCGTCCATCCCCGAGTTCTCACCAGCTGGTGCACATGTCTGCCCTGGGTTCCGGCTGGGCGCACCCCTTCAGTGTCCTGGAGTCTCGGCGCTTCCCGGATGAGCAGTCCAGCGGCTTTCTGTGCATGTTTCAATAAGTCTTTGGTCACGCCGTGGAGGGGGCGATGCGTCGCGAGCCGGGGGCCAGCAGGGCGTGGGAAGCGCATGGAGGCGGCTCTGGACTTTGCACCGTGTGGGTGTCAACCAGGGCTCCTTGTCAGCCTAGGACTTCCTGGGCACTCCATTACCCAGTCTTAATCCGAGTCTGCAAAGGGGAGCCCCGGGGCAGACGCGAAATTAACTTCTTTCCCTGTCCTAACCTTTTGGGTTTAATTTATTCACTTGTCAATCCCGTGAGTGCCTCCGAGATCCAGTTATTGATTTCCGCGGCCAATGCTATTTTTCCTGTTTGTTATAATATATTGTCCCATTGTTGCCGGCCGTTTGCACTCGGCTAAATTTCCCACAGAGTGGACAGGAAACGGTTCTGCGGCCTCAGACTTCCTGGGATTGATTTGGGGAGGCCAGGAGCCCCCGCCCACTTCTGGGCTTTCTGTGCGGGCGCCGCCGCCAGGGCCGCGTCGCCGCCCGCCCGCACCGCGTTTCCTTCCAGGCACCCAGGGCCGCCCCCGTCGCAGCCTGCCAGGCCTGGGAAACGCAGCCCTTATCGGCGCCCAGGGTTATGTCACTGCTTTTTGCATATGCTGTTTATTGTCCTTGGGGCCCGCTCCATGGGAATGTTCTTACGGGTGACAATGGGGAGCTGGCGATGGAGTCCCACGGCCCTGCCGTGCGCGCGGGGCCTCCCAGCCGCCTTGTAATGAGAAAACAACACGGGGACAGGACTCCACGGCATTGCTTAGTAACCAAAAGTTTCTCCGCAGGGTCCCGCACCCTAACTGGAGGCCCCATAAGACAGCAAGACAAGGTGCGCTTGGGACGCACCAGGAATCAAAGGGTGCAGGGTAGGTCTCTGTTACTATTCTGAGTTTTTGCTAAATACCCTTAAGCTGTTCAGGCAAACATCAGCATATACCCCTGGTGAGCTGGGATTTAAGAAACGCCTGTCCTACATACACTGTACTCAGTCTGAAATAATCTTAAACTCCACAAATTGTCCCAGGCAACACACATGGGTGTTTATAAAAATAGGCCAACACAATTATTTGCCTCCTCATGTACTGTCAAAATTATTGTAAAGTCGCTTTCTTCAGACCACTTCTACACAATGGAGGAGATAATATTAAAAATTGGGCACCATCCTTTGAAAGTGATTATTAATTTACACTTGGAGATGGTGTTCCCCCAAGGAGCTCGTGATCAATTAGAAAACCTCCCACGCTAGGTCTGACAGATGAAGCCAGTTCACAACCACAGCTACAATCCCATAGAGGCACCAGCTTGTGAGACACTGGGGGCTTATTGGTTCTTCCTGTCCTTTGTTCCCTTCTCGCCTCTTCCTTCTTACTGAATGTGGAAGATTTCAGATGTCACAGGCGAAAAGATGCCAGTTTTCTGGTGACCGTATCAACGGATCTTGATACTGTCAACTGGAAGGAATCCACAGGAAACTCGCTTCTGTTCGAGTTACAACTAGACTGTGTGAACTACTGCACCTGTGGAAAGTGATCAACTTACGGATCTAATGAGTGAACTCAAGACTCTGATCAGATCTAAACCAAATCTTGTTCATATGTTACAATAGGTGGTCCTCATCTGTTAAACTGCTTCAAGTTCGCCCTGAAATGGCCAAATCACAAATACTTAAGTGTAAGTTCTAGGGGCCGGTGCTGTGGTACAGCGGGTTAATGCCCTGACCTGAACCGCCAGCATCCCATTTGGGAGCCGGTTCTAATCCAGGCTGCTCCACTTCCAATCCAGCGCTCTGCTATGGCCTGGGAAAGTAGTAGATGGCCCAAGTGCTTGGGCCCCTGCACCTGTGTGGGAGACCCGGAAGAAGCTCCTGGCTTCGGATCGGCGTAGCTCCAGCCGTTGCGGCCAATTGGAGTGAACCAGCGGTTGGAAGACTCTGTAACTCTGACTTTCAAGTAAATCTTTAAAAGTTCTAAACCCTGCACTTTCTGCTTTGAAGTAAGTGAAGTTAGTCATGGGTCTTGCTACATGATTGAACTCCTTGAAAGAAGTTGCTGGGGTGGAAGGCAAACTTCTTGCCTTTCAAACTGTTCAGTTGGACCATTCTACTTTGGGTAAGGAGAACTTTCCATGTGAACACATGAAGAATCAGTGGATGGGCAGACAGTTGACAAGAGTTGGGACTATCCAAGGTAGGTTCTGCTTCAGGGTGACCTAGTACATGGGTTTAATCTCTTCCATAAAGTGACTTGTTGCTGTAATTTGTAAACTTGACCAAATCAGTAGTAGAGGCAGGAAAGCCTGTAGAAGTGAGTTACTATGCTAATAATGCATCTCAATATTTTAAGTGGATATTCCCACTGTCATTTCTTACTCTTTCAGACCATCATTTTAATCTCTTATAAGCTTTGACCATCAGACTATAAGAATGGGATCCAAGGTTTTTGTCCAGGATCTTCCTTACATAGCAATTGGAAGATCCCCAACATAAGCCTATAAAAATGTTGACTGATACTTAAGAAAAGGGTCACTGTTCTCCTGAGGGCACCTGATAGAGATCCTGGGTGGCTCTCCTGGCTCTGACGTTAGAATTGGATTCCTCCAGGAAGTCCACTCGCATCTATTCACAATCTTTGAGGAACAGAAGTGACACCAAATGCTAACCCTAGGAATATGCTAAATGTCCTGGTTTGGGTGACTGGCAACTTGTGCCAATATCTAAGGATGGGAAAATACTCAGGCACCAGTTTGATGGAGAAAGACTTGGTTAAAGGTCCTGAGGCTGTGCTGTGTTTGGTGATGAGCCTGAGGCATGTGCAGGTACCTGTGGGTCTCGGGGTAAAGTTCATGGGAAATGTGTGCGTTGACCAACTATGCATGGATTGCAAAATCCATTTGCACCAAGGTAAGTATGTTCTGAATCGCAGGAATGTTTTGAAGTCTTATAGGTCCAGGAAAGTCGGTCACCCTGGGAGAAGACTAGGGACAGTTGAGTGGTCTACAGAGGTCCTCAAACCTGCGGAGTATCTGTGATGGCTGAGAGTTGAAAAAGACCACAGGCTAATGGGAAAAACCAGGGAACCCCAGTGTTAAGAGTGGGAAGAAGAGCACCTCAAAATGTGATGGCAAAAAAGACATAGAGGATTACATGAAAACATAGAGAAATCTGTCAGACCTAATGGACACATCTTGACCCGAGAAGCCACCACTCATAAAGCAAAGTCTCCTATCTGAAAGTTTCTGCAGGAGTTGATAAGCTACTTCTGAGGGAACATGAGGTTTTGAGGTGATACCTGTTACATTTTCTTCCTGTAATTCTTAAAGTTTGAAAGGAAGAGACAGATCGTCCACCCTCTGATTCACTCCCAAGATGGCTGCAATGGCCAGGGCCGGGCCAGGTAGTGAACTGGGTACTTCATCTGGGTCCTTCATATAGGTGCAGGGCCCCAAGCACTCGGGCCATCTTCTGCTTCCCCAGGCCGCTAGCAGGAAGCTGGATCAAAAGTGGAGCAGCTGGTGCCCCAACTTCCTTATATGGGATGACAGTCGCAGGCAATGGCTTAACCTGTGCCACACTGCCAAACGGTTACATTTTCCGTAGAAATCCTAGTGACTTGCACAGGAAGGAGGAGCTATGCATAGAATGTTCACTTTTTCCTATTCTGGGCCTTGGGAGACTCATGCATGCTTCTTCACAGTACCTCTGCTAAATACAGAGACCCAGCTCCCTTGCAGCCACACAAGCCATGAGGAAGGTGGTGGTATGTGTCCTTGTGGTTCGAGGCAGGTCATGTCATGGGGAAGAGCTGGTGCAGACTGACTGGATCTCTTAAGTGGCTTTTTCCTCTGTGGACCAGGACATAAGTCCAGGACCAGGACAATGCCAGCAACGGGGAGAGAACTGTTTTATCTGGAGCTGGAAATGGGTGGGATTTGTTAAGGCTCTTTGCTTCAGAGCTTTAAGATCCCCTTGTCACTGCTGGAGGAGACTAATGAGTACTTGGAGGAAGGACTCAAAGTAGCACTCTAAAATGTGATGGAGCCTAGGAAGATGTGGACAGAAACGCATAGTCTCTGAAGAAGGTATCTTGGGAACCTTTTGCCAGAATCACGTCTGGGGAGTCCTGGAGGCAAAAAGCAGTAAAATGCATGAGGATGGGGGGTGACTGTCACTTCTGTGCTCTGAGGTAGATTGGCTCAGAGAATGAAAGCCCAAAATGGAGGCAATAGAAAGGGAATACAGAGTGCTTATTTCAGGAGATATTTGAGGATGTTTACAAGTGGAGAACTAAACTATGTAGTCCATTCGGGCTGCTGTAGCAAGTACCATAGGTAGGGTGGCTTAGAAACTTCTCAAGGCTGGAAGGCTCTGTTTCTGGTAACAATACCCTTCCAGGATCATGAATGGCCATCACTTCCTGGTGTCCCAAGGGATGGAGGGGTGAGGGCTCTCTGGAGCATCTTCTAAAAGCCCGAATCCCATTCCTATTCCCTCATCTACAGTGGGCCCTGCCTTTCTATGCCACCACAGGGTGAGGGTTTCAACATAAGAACTTTGGGGAGGAAGTAAATGTTCGGTCCGTAGGAAGAGGTGGGAGCTGAGAGACTGGCCTTGTTTTGTGGTGCAGTGGGTTAAGGGGCTGCTGGCAAAGAGGGCATCTCATATGAACACCAGTTTGAGTCCTGGCTGCTCCATTTCCAAACTAGCTCCCTGTTAATGCACCTGAGAAAGCAGTTGGAAGATGGCTCAAGTACATGGGCCCCTGCCACCCACATGGGAGACCCGATGGAATTCCAGGCTGCTGGCTTTGGCCTGGCCTAATCTCTGCCCACGTGGCTTTTTTGGGAGTGAATCAGTGGCTGGAAGACCTCTGCCTTGCCCTATATAATTCTGCCTTTTAAATGATTTGACAGGCAGAGTGGACAGTGAGAGAGAGAAAGGTCTTTTTGCTGTTGGTTCACCCTCCAATGGCCGCCGTGGCCGGCGCACCATGCTGATCCGATGGCAGGAGCCAGGTACTTATCCCGGTCTCCCATGGGGTGCAGGGCCCAAGCACTTGGGCCATCCTCCACTGCACTCCCTGGCCACAGCAGAGAGCTGGCCTGGAAGAGGGGCAACCAGGACAGAATCCGGCACCCTGACCGGTACTAGAACCCAGTGTGCTGGCGCCGCAAGACGGAGGATTAGCCTAATGAGCCACGGCGCCGGCCTTAAATGATTTTAAAATCAAAATGGGAGCCAATGTGAGCAAAGAGGTGCCTTTTATCTTACCACATGAACTTTTAAAAACATTGATCTATTTGTAAGGCAGAGCAACAGGGAGAGAGCTTTCATCTGCTGGTTCACTCCCCATTTAGCTCAATAACCAGGTCTAGGCTGGGCCAAATCTAGGAGCTAGGAACTCTGTCTGGTCTTTGTGGATGGCAAGGGCCAAGCACTTGGGCCATCTTCTGCTTCCCTAGGTACAATAGCTGGGAGCTGGATTGGAAGTGGAGTACTCGGGACCTGAATTGGGGCTCTAATATTGGATGCCAGAGTCCAAAGTGGCAACTTAACCAGCTCCACCACACAATGCCAGCACCTACCACATGGTCTTGACATGCACCATCACCAGCCTTCCCGACTTTTCCATCCGCTGCCCAGGCCTTGCATCCAAGAGTCGAGTGTTGGAGCCACCAGTGTGTTCCCCCTGCTCCTGAAGCTACAGCTACCAAGTCCCCATTAGCTACATCAAGGAAGATCCCACAGGCTTTGAGTCTTAAGGGATCTTTGTATGTCATCTTGACTTTCCCAATAAAACTGCCCGCTAGTTTTCTCCCCTTTGGTAAAAGGTGTATGTTTTACATTTCACTTATTCCTATGGTTTAAAATTCTTCAATGATTCTCTATCAACTACATTTGGATAAAGTCCAACTCCTTACCTCGAGGTGACAAGGCTATCATGAAGTCCCTCTAGGAATCTAGTTGTCCCTTGTCTCCCAACAGGTCCAGTTAAATCTGAGACCAAACTGCAGTCAATCAAGCACATGACACAGGCCCTGGAGAGTGGGTGAACATGATCAATATTCTTTACCACTCATGAGTTCTGAGAACTTGGGCAAATTACTTAATGTCTTCTTGAGCTTTCTTATAAGGTGAGACAAACAGTACTTTATTGGGTTGTTAGGAGGACTAAACAAGGCAAAACTAAAAAGCGCTTAGATGCAGGTATAGTTCAGACAAAGTCCAAGTCTTACTGTCTTGACTAGTGCTGTTATGGTACTCATCCCATTCTTCTGCAGTAGCTGCTGTCTGTGCTCCCACGTTCTTTCAAGGTGAGGTTTTTGTTGCTTTTAGGATTTGGTGTAAATGCTGAGTCTCCTACCCGGGTCTGCCGAGTGTCTTCATGTAGTTAGCCTTATCTGCATTTGCTTCCTGCCTTCTACTTCTACATATTTCTTTACATATTCCAGGTAGCTGTTTTGAATAATCTTCCTTTTTAAAATGTCTCATCTAGTGTACTATTAAAATCTTCAATAGAGGACAATATATATTCACTTCTGTACTTAGTGCTTTATAAACACTATCAAACTTTTTTTTAATTAATTAATTTATTTTTTTTGACAGGCAGAGTGGACAGTGAGAGAGACAGAGAGAAAGGTCTTCCTTTGCCGTTGGTTCACCCTCCAATGGCCGCCGCGGCCAGCGCGCTGTGGCCGGCGCACCGCGCTGATCCGATGGCAGGAGCCAGGAGCCAGGTGCTTTTCCTGGTCTCCCATGGGGTGCAGGGCCCAAGCACCTGGGCCATCCTCCACTGCACTCCCTGGCCACAGCAGAGGGCTGGCCTGGAAGAGGGGCAACCGGGACAGAATCCGGCGCCCCAACCGGGACTAGAACCTGGTGTGCCGGCGCCACTAGGCGGAGGATTAGCCTAGTGAGCCGCGGCACCGACCCTAAACACTATCAAACTTTATACAAATCAATAGTTAATACCTGTTTCATTTAGCTTTGCTTAGGCAAAGACAGTTATATATAATAACTAAAATATAAGATGGAGTTGTAATTTTGTGACTTCTAAAGTTTTTAGAAGTCTTCCATCCACTGGTCACTCCCCAGATGGCTGCAATGGCCAGAGCTGCGCCAATCTGAAGCCAGGAGCTTCTCTGGGTCTCCCACACAGGTGCAGGGGCCCAAGCTCTTGGGCCATCTTCTGCTTTCCCAGGCCATAGAGAGCTGGATCGGAAGAGCAGCTGAGACTAGAACTGGCACCCATGTGGGATGCCAGCACTTTAGGCCAGGGCTTTAACCTGCTGCACCACAGTGCTGGCCCCTTCTAAAGTTCTTTCAATGCCATTATTCATCAACCTTCTGAAGGAACCAAAATACAATCAATCTATGTAAGGAAACATAAGCAAAGATGCTTACAGTTTAAGACTTCATGAAAGTTCTGTGAAATAGATTTCTCATCTGAAAATGGTGCAGTGACTGATCTTCTAACCCATAACATTACAACTGGAACTTTCTAATACTAAATGCCTAACTCAGTCTCTCATTCTACCCAACTTATGCTGTAGTTATCCTATAGCTATTTCTTTAGCCTCTTGGCTCACCTTTTTAACAAGCCAATCAGACTGTCAAGATATGAAAACATAACTGACTCCCATCCCTCATGCAGCGTGTTAGGCTTTCAGCCTGACAGTTCTGTATTCTTGGCGAAGATGATGGACAGCAAGTGTGGTGAGCCGGCAGGGAGTACCCTATGTACATACGCCTTTGGGGATGGATCTCGCCCTACAGTTTGTAAGGTGGCAAATAGCACTGCACTTCAAAATGAAAAGCCAAGGTGTGATTGTTCTCACTTTGGGTTAACTTCTAGCTTATTCCCAATCAGAATACTGAATGAATTGAAACTGAATCAATGTAACTAAAACTTCTAACACATAGAATTTGTTAAATGTTGGGTAGGCTAAGAGCATCTTTGGCTGTGATGGGATCCCCTTTGCAGGAGAGTTGCACACTTCACCAATTCCTTGCTGAATCTCATCAGTACCCAGAATCCTCTTGGTTCCTTTCCTACCAGAGACACAGGCAGCCTCTCCATGGTCACCAGGGCTAGCTGTCACTCATGGTCTCCACTTTTGTGGGGCTGGGCTGGCTTGGTTTACAGTTCCCTCTCTATGCCCAATGCTGACACCATGCTGTTGTGCAGACTGTAAGTCAATAGGCCCTTATGGGTTTTATTTGGTTCTTATCACTAGTGACACTTATTGCTGTTAATACTATCTTACTTGAATGTACTTTGAAAGAGACAGGTAAGGCTAATGGGAAGCCCAAAGCTGGTGCTTGCTAACCTCAGTGCTATGTGGTCAACTGGTCCACCTGTCGGACTGCTCCCAGCAGTGTCTCAACACCATCTCTTTCTCATCCTCCTTCTCCTTCCTCTTGCCAAAACACTCCTTCCAAATATGAGCCCACAGGAAACTTGGATTCAGTCAGATGGTACTCTAGCTCTGAAAACATGCCAGTGGTGTGTGATGGAGACCTAGCTCTCCAGAGGTCCAGGGAGCAGGCATGATGTCACTGCACACTTAACATATGAGTGTAACACCTGCCCAAGACTCTCGTGTTGTCTCAAGACTTTGCTGTAGAGACCTCATTCCAGCTGTGCCACCACTGGGGCTGTGGGATTTGCTTTGCTCCCAGGTGTTTCAGAACCTCACCACTGCATTTCCCCCATCCATCCTTCTCATGCATCGTTGGCAAGATTTTCTCTAAATATGAAGTTGGATTACCAATACAGTTTTCCAATATCTACTGCAATCCCCTTTTCCTTGTGATCCTAAGGTTTCCTGAAGAACTTGGAAAGCTGTGATGGGATTGAAATAAAAAAGGACTTCGAGCCGGCACCGCAGCTCACTAGGCTAATCCTCCGCCTTGTGGCACTGGCACACCAGGTTCTAGTCCCGGTTGGGGCACCTGATTCTGTCCTGGTTGCTCCTCTTCCAGGCCAGCTCTCTGCTGTGGCCCGGGAGTGCAATGGAGGATGGCCCAAGTGCTTGGGCCCTGCACCCCATGGGAGACCAGGAGAAGCACCTGGCTCCTGCCATTGGATAAGTGCGGTGCGCCGGCCGCAGTGCTCAGGCCGCAGCGGCCATTGGAGGGTGAACCAACGGCAAAGGAAGACCTTTCTCTCTGTCTCTCTCTTACTGTCCACTCTGCCTGTCAAAAAAAAAAAGGACTTCGGACTTCGAGTACAGCTGATACATGTACATGGAAAATATACAGGGTCAATTTCCACAAACAGGGTGCCATCAACTGCCTGCTACTTAGAATCTATGACATCCTTGCTCTAGTCTAGGAATCTAACGTTCTGGGTATGTCGTTTTAAGGGTTTTCCCCACTTGTCTCGGGAAGTCAATGGGATCTTTGTGCAAATGAGGCAGTGGCAGCTCTGACACTGGAGTCCTCACTGGAGCCTTGATGACCCACCCTTGGCCTCTCCTGTGTCTTGGTGGGTCACAAGGTCTATGCATAACTGCCTCATCCCTATTTCTGTTCAAAACTGAAATGGAGTTTTGAGACAATAGACTTCTTTTTTTATTAACTTTTATTTAATGAATATAAATTTCCACAGTGCAGCTTATGGAGTACAATGGCTTCCCTCCCCTTTCCCACTCCCTCTCCCCTTCCATTCACATCAAGATTCATTTTTGATTCTCTTTATATACAGAAGATCAGTTTAGCATACATTAAGTAAAGATTGCAATATTTTGCTCCCACACAGAAACATAAAGTGAAAAATACTGTTTGATTTAATGCTATAACTAGTACTCAATGTACAGCACACCAAGGACAGAGATCCTACATGAGGAGTAAGTGCACAGTGATTCCTGTTGTTGACTTAACAAATTGACACTCTTGTTTATGGCATCAGTAATCACCCTAGGCTCTTGTCATGAGCTGCCAAGGCTATGGAAGCCCCCTGAGTTCACCAACTCTGATCATATTTAGACAAGGCCATGGTCAAAGTGGAAGTTCTCTCCTTTCGGAGAAAGGTACCTCCTTCTTTGACCCGTTCTTTCCACTGGGATCTCACTCAGATCTTTCATTTAGGTTGTTGTTTTTTTTTTTTTTTTTTTTTTTTTTTTTTTCCCCCAGAGTGTCTTGGCTTTCCATGCCTGAAATACTCTCATGGGCTTTTCAGCCGGATCCACATGCCTTAAGGGCTGATTCTGAGGCCAGAGTGCTGTTTAGGACATCTGCCATTCTATGGGTCTGCTGTGTATCTCACTTCCCATGTTGGATCGTTCTCTCCCTTTTTGATTCTATCAGCTAGTATTTTCAGACACTATTCTTGTTTATGTGATCCCTTTTGGTTCTTAGTCCTATCATTATGATCAATTGTGAACAGAAATTGATCACTGGGACTGGTGAGAGACAATAGACTTTCTCTAGTGGTCTAGTCATTCTGGATCACTGAGAACCAGATAAAATGCTTCAGCTGCAAATGTTCATGAGTAGCAGGTTCTACCTTCCATGTCAATGGTTTCAGACCCGGAAGTCATCCACAGGCCCAGTGCCTTCTTCACACATGCCATTACAGAAATGTGTCTTATGTTAGCAGAGTTGTCTGATCCTGTCTCTGGATTCGGAGTTCTTGACAATGAGTTTTATCTTCATAGCCAAGGAAATTAAGTTCTCATATTCCATTTAATCTTTGCTAAGGGGAAGACTTTGAAATGAAATACTTTGACCTTTTTTTTCTGGTGAAACACTGGGAGGGTGAAATACAGAAATAACTACCTTGGGAAAGAACAAGCATTCATATTACACAGCAATAAGGTAGATAGAATGTTCCATATTGCACACAACAAATAGTTTAGCAGTATTGAAGGCAAATGCCCTGTGGAGGGGTGTGTGTGTGTGTGTGTGTGTGTGTGCGTGTGTGCACATGCGGGTAACACATTTGAGAAAATGGATGACAGAAGATGAAGTATTTCTTTCATAGCCTGTCAACAGCCATGTGGCCACCCAAATCCTGGCACATAGTCATGTAACCACATACTTCAGAACTGGCCGTTGAGTGAAGGCGTTGTGGAGGGGACCTCCTATTAGAGAGGAATAAGCTGTAAGGGAAGTGTGCACAGTGTGATGATACCTATAATTACAGCTGGGTAAATGCTGGGAGAGAGGAGCAGAGAAGGACCATGACATCGTGGTAGACTACTTTCTGGCAAAATTCAGTAAAGCTCATTCATGATGAGGAAGACATCTTATTAGATGGTGTTTTGTTCAGTTTTAATTCAAAACAAAACACTGTCCAGATGTAATCTGGAAGTCTCACTTTCCCAGAAAAGGTGTAGGCTTCTCATAGGAAAAACATGTTTTACCCACAGTCCACAAAGCCGACTGGTTGAAAAGCACCTGCTATTGGTCATGAGACTTTAGACAGAGCTGGGAATCATGTGGTGCCTGTCTTGTGCTGCACACCCGGGAAGTACAGGAACAGGAGGCCGTGTGGGCAGCCTGCTCTTCGGCTCCATCACAAGATCATTTATTTTCCATCGCACACTGGAAGAAACAGCTCTGCGCTTAACCATTTAACTAGCCAAGGCTGAAGCAGTTAGGCTCATCTTTTTTGGATGTCCTGGAAGAGATGGTTGGGTGAACCCCAGCTGCCCTTTGATGGAAATGTGGTTCCAGCTGACCTCAGATATTTTCAGTGGTGTCTCCTTAGTTTGAAACTGGCCAAAAACTAGCCTTGGCCTTAACTTTTCGAAGTTACCATTGGAAATGAATGTGCTAGATTGAGCTAATTGCTTGTTTAATGCCCAGTACTGATTAATCCATTTCTGTAACTCAATTTTAGCACCTTAAAACATTACAGATGCAATAACTATTTCTAAAGATCTCCCCCTCTTTTATTTCTTAGTCTTTAAATTTGCATTTGTCTCTTTGCTAGCCAACTGAGTTTAATTCTTTTTATTGTAATTTTTTTCCTGGGAGTGATTGAGGGACTTGAAGGGTCCTTGAAACACCATAACGATATTAGCTATATAAAATGAGAAAATGGGAACTGAGCTATGAATTTAGAAACAGAATTTGTGATATGTGGACCTTATGCCGAGAAGAGACATCAGAGGAAGCCAGGTAATTGCAATGCTAGGTTACGTTTCCCCCTTTGCGCTGTTTAAGAACTCTTCTTACATGAAGGGAAACCACTTTCAATTGCTATTCATTGTGATTTTTTCTTTTCCCCAAAGACTGAGCCTGTTCACCCAGAACTGTGAGGAAGATGCATGGGGTGGCGGGGGGAGAAGGAGCAAGTAGTAATATCATGTGGCTATGATCTTCAGTGGGCACGGGTCTTTGAAGTCTGTTGATATTATCTCTTCATTGCTTAACTTATAGCAGTGAGTGTTCTTTTTGATGTAACAGATTGAAACTGCCTTTCCTTTGGGTGCAAAATCTAGAGATAAATGAACAAAGATAGTATACTCATCCCAGCCCATCCATAAGGGGACTATACTTCATCTTCACAGGACAAAGCAGGTGGAGAAACACTCCTGGCATCTCACAGGCAGCTTTGCAAAGGGGCAAACTGGTGAAAAGCACGTTATCTGTTCCTATAGGTTCATTACCTAAGGAATACTTGATATTGCTTCCACAGGTACCATCAGGTCAAGTGTTTAGGAATTCAGATCATTCTACTTGATTCTAGTGAATTTAGCAAAAATATTCTTAATCTCAATTTAAATGTAATCCCACTTAAAGGAGCCTAGCTAAAGTTGGACATTAGATGACAACAAACTGCCCAGGTTTTCCTAATTGTTAAGATTTTGGGACTTTGGCAACAATATCTTTGAGCTTCTCACGGTGGACAATGTGCACCATTCATGTTCTATCCATCTGTGTCCCATTCAGCAGTGCTTCCCTGAAACGGGGGGAGCCACTGGGAACAGTTCCGCAAGCTCACCTTTTTGCATAGCTTTTTAAAGGTTTCTTTTGTTTTAATCATGCAAACACTTTTTCTCATAGTCGAAATCTTAAACAGTTATATTGAGTAAGAATTTTTCCCCTACAGTCTCAAGTAGAAACTGGCAGAATGCCGCTTCTCATCCGCTAGGAGAGATGTGATTTAAGTAATTGAATCTGTCTCATTCTTCATCCGTGTAAGAGTTATCTGTATTCTCACAGGCTCTCTTTTCTTGGGCCATTGTGAAAAGCTCTTTACATGGTTTTAATTTCACCTTCATCTCTTCTGCTAATTGGCTATCACAGTCTTGACTCCAGGAAAGGTGAAATCCACTCCTGAGTGAAGAAAAAAAGGCTGCTGGAGACTGGACTGTTGATCTTGAAGGTTGACTCTCGTCCTCGTTGACTTGATAAGCACATGAGGACTGGGGTTGCAGGAGAGTGCCCTCATTCAACTCCTTATCGCAAAGCACTTCCTGTTTCCAAGAGCCTCTTCTACCTCCCACATGTGCTACTTGAAGACATCCCATCCTAATAAACTGTCAGTCTGCCGATCGGAAACTCCCACATAAGGAATTTTCCCCATCTTATGAGTTTTCCACATTGTTCCCTTGGCTCTGAATATGGGGGCATTTGGTCCCTCTGTTGGGTCCTTGATTTCCTGGAAGCCCCTGGGGTACAGAAACAGACTGGGAGTTTCATTAAGAACGCAATTCCTGATGAGTCGGCCAACCCGATGTGAAGAAAGGTGAACTGTTCAAGGTGGATTTTACCTGGGAGAGGTCCCCCTTTGTCAGGAAGGCTGGAAGAAAGCTTTAGACATGACCGGCTTCTGACAGGAGGCATGACTCAATGTGGAAAGGGGATGAAGTGGAAAACTGAGCATAAAAATAAAGGAATGTATGATCCAATTGTCAGATTCAGAGGAGTGCTCTAAATATAGCTGAAAGTGTTTTAAAGCCACATGGGCCACGTCTGCAACTGACAAAGTCGCAGAGCAAGGACTGTGTAGAGATCATGCTGAATCCATCACACAGCAATTTTCATGACCTGTCCAGAAAACAAACACTCTCCTGCATAGGTATAACACAGGAAGTGTGTTCTGAAAGTCAAGAGTGATTCTCCGGATGTGGGAGAAAGATCATTTGGCAGTAGTGTCAGGCTACAGCATCAGAATGCGGTAGGAGGGAATTTTGGCTTTTGCCTCCATCTTCATTGTTTCAAAGTGTAAAATAGTGCTACAGACTTGTTCTCCACTGAGAGGTAGCGTGGTAGAGTAAGGCGAGACCAAGGGCTTCCACTGGTTCACTCCCCAGGTGGCTGCGAAGGCTGGGACTGGCCCAGGGTCTGTGCCATCTAAAGAGGCCAACTTCTGTCTGCCTTCTCAGCTCTGCTACACCCCGCTTCTGCCACCAAAGGGCCACTGAGCTCCTTCGAAGGCCATGTTCGTTCACTCCTCTCCTTTGTGCTCTTCTATGTGCCCCAGGGACCTACCCCCGAGACTCCTACTTTACCCTACAGAATCTCAGTTCAGCCTTCCCCATTTCAAAACTGTCTGAGGTTTTTTCTAATTCTGTACTGCATGTTTGTTAAAATGCACACAACCCGTCTCTCCCCTACCAAATGCCAAAACCATCTTCAAGGAAGTGCCAGTCCTGACACTGTTTTACTACCTGCAGACAACACCTAAGCACTGTGTCAAGTTTAGGAGGGAACACCCGTGCAGTTCACAGGAGTCACCTGGTGAAACTACTTGTGTGTCATCCCAATGGTATCTTCAGTAGCTCCAACTCCTAGTGGACAAAGGGAGTCTTTTTCATTAAACATTCAAGCCCCCTCCATGCACACACACACACGCACACACACATGCATGCACACACACGTACACAAGTTCCTTATCACACAGAAAAGCTTTATATATATTAGGAGAAACTTGAAAAATATGTACTCTCATGGAGGAATTGGAGGTAAAGCGACTAAAACTGGAAGAGTCCCACTGGGAAATGGAGAAGCAGAGAGAGAACCCTCTGGTTCTGGCTTGAAAGGGTGAGGACTTTGGAGCTTGGACAAGGGCATGTCAGAGGCACCCTGAGAGTAGCCCCTGGTTGTGGCCAATGTCAAAGGGATGAAGAGAATTCCAGGGATGCAGGAGGTCTTCAGTCTGAAACTTGTCTTAGATCTCTCAGTAGATGAAGTTTGGGGAAAATGAGCTTCAAGTCATGTTATTTGAATTCCAGTTATCTCTTTAACATCCAAGTGTGTTTTCTATACTCTCCTACTCGGAGTGTCTGGATATTAGCTTTAAATTAGACTAAATACAATTGTCATTTTGAAAAACATAGCTGTTTTCATGGTTACTAATAGAGCACTTCACGTGGGACAAAATCTTAAATTGGTTAAGGTGGGAAAACCTGTCTTAATTAGCTTAATGGTAAAGGCACTCAGGTCTGTAGTGTGGGCAAAAACAAGTCTTCGGGGTGCTGTCCCTGTGCTCTGGGAGGGAGCACTTTGTGACTTGGGAATCCCATAGACATGGGACCTGGATCTATCCAGAGTTACCAGGGATTCTTTCTCTGGGTTTGTACTTCTAAGTTGTTTGCTCCTTAAGAATATTGGTCTACTGGCATAGCAATTTTCTAACATGGAATTGGAACCATACTGTCCTTGAAAAATTGTGTGTATGCACACATGTCCTTTCTGCCCAGGAGATGTCACAGGTTGGAGTCCTAAATGGCAGGAATGGATGTGGAAGTGGTCTTTCCTCTTGCCACACAGACGCCAGAATGGACGCCTGTTAGGGCCACCCTGCTGGGGAGCCTCATGGCCTTACTCTACTTGTACACACAGTGCTGCCTGCCGTACCAGAGCTGAGCAGTCACATACTCGCTCACCTAGAACGTAAACTCCTCACCTTCAGACTAACTCCTGCCACAGTTCCCCATGCCATGGTGTAAGGCCAACTTATCCTCAAAGCCTGCTTGGATTACAAGAACCTTGGGTTCATTGTAGCTTTTCTTTACTCAATCTGCATTAAATCCATCAGCATAAACCAGGTTGTGGCTTCAAAGTACAGCTGTTCATTGCTACCTTTGAGGGTTAACTTACTATTTTGATGTACAATCTTGGCTACTTCTAGCAGGTCTCTGCTTGATGCCCTTTAACAACATACACTCTTGCCTGTAAAATGTTCTCAAAACTTCATCTCAAGCTGGCGCCACAGCTCAATAGGCTAATCCTCCTCCTGTGGCGCCGGCACACCAGGTTCTAGTCCCGGTCGGGGCACCAGATTCTGTCCTGGTTGCTCCTCTTCCAGTCCAGCTCTCTGCTGTGGCCCGGGAGTGCAGTGGAGGATGGCCCAAGTCCTCGGGCCCTGCACCCGCATGGGAGACCAGGAGAAGAACCTGGCTCCTGGATTCGGATCAGTGCGGTGCACGGCCGCAGGGGCCATTGGAGGGTGAACCAACGGAAAAGGAAGACCTTTCTCTCTTTCTCTCTCTCACTGTCCACTCTGCCCATCAAAAAACCTGCATCTCAAATTGCCTCCCTCTAGAAAATACTCCAGTGTCTTATTTCAGTGGGAGCAAAATGCAATGTCTTTAAAATGGGCTCTGGTCTGATAGGTGTGCATGTACTCCAGGATACGACACTGAACAACACTCTGTCCCTCTCTGTAGTTCCGTCAGTCTCTCTGCTGGTCCTCTGGCACTACAGGTGGCCCTGCCTCAGGGCCTTTGCACTTGCTGTGCTTCCTGTTCAGAGTACTCCTCTGTCCACATCAGCTGCATGTAAACTCTGCTATAACTCAAATCTTTGTTCAATTATGTTTCCTGGCAAGTTCCACTTAAAGTTGTAAACCATGTTGATGGATTTATTTTTCTTTAGACGAATGACTTGTATATGTTATATTGGAAATGCATTCCAAAAAACAAACCCTATGAGTACGTGAATTTGTGAACTACTGTATCAGAGTCTGGGTTTTTGCCGGCACTAACACTTATTGAATAGGAGTAGGCCACAATGTTCCATAATCCTTTAAGAATCATACATTAGGGTAAAGAAGCTTAAAACTAGAATGACAGAATAAAGTGTTTTCCTTCATTCTTGTGCAGTATGCAAGATCCACAGAATTGCTCTGAGCATTCCTTGACAGAAGAAATTAGGGTAATTAGGGATTTCTCTCAGACTAGGTCCAGAGTTTCTCTTGCAATGCGGATGTTTGGGATAAACTGGCCTTGGGGTAAGTCGATGATAGAAACCTTGCTGCCTCTGACTTAAGGGTATGCAATGTCTGGTTGACAGTGTTGTCATGGAAAACGGGCTTCTCCTATTTGGAAGTTATCCTGAAAGCAGTGATCATTTATCTGCTTGAGTAGGGTAAGTACACAGCATATGTTAGGTGTGTCTCAACTACAGATAAGCAAACAAAGGCAAAGGTATTCCACCTATTTCATAGAATCGGAGCTACAGACTTCATTGTCTTCTGAGTGGGGCTGTTATGCGACTGAGAATTAGGGTCACTTTGTTCACTTGACCCTTCTGCAGGGTTGGCCTTGGAGGGATCAGCATAGAGAGATGGAATCTTCTCATTGTTAAACTTTGCAAGGGGACATGTGATGTGGGTTGTCCTGGTGTGATGGGAGCAAGGTGGCCTTTGACAGCGCACAGTTTTTAAAGAATGTCTTGTTCCTTTCAGGGGCTGTCATATTTCCAGAAATGTTGTCTATGTTCCCACCACAGATCTCCATTCTTAAGTTCAAAAGATATGCATACACTGGGGGAGCTCTGAACTCTTGCACGGTGATAAACCCTGGAAAAGAGACTGGTTGTGACCCTGGGTGAGCAAACAGACCAGAGCAGTGCAACTCAATACTACTCATGGTACATCTCAAAGTAGTAGCTTCACTAAACTGTTAAAGACCTTTATGCTTCTGTGAAATAGCCAACAATTAAATATGCAGTAATATGGTATGAGAAGAGATGGGATGGGAGAAGGGACCAAGAACTGGGTAGGAAAGAGCCTCCGATGTGACCCAGCTACTTCCTATGCCTACTCTGACCACCTCCCCCTGGTCCCCTCCCTCCCCCATTTGCAGCAGCACCTGGGAGAGACAGCTCCCAACTTGCAATCTTCATAGTGACCCGTGGCCACACCAGAAATCTACTTTTGTGCTTTCCAGTAAGTCACAAGAAATCCGACATGTCCCAACTCGCCACCCTGTTAAAGTCTCTGTATCTCAATGTTGCCATCTTTAAGCAGTAAAATTGGATGGAAAGAATAGTTAGATCTTGCTGAATTTTCACCCCAGCTAGGACTAAATGCACATATCTATTGCGTCTGGCCTCTCCACTTTTTCTATCCTGGATTCTGCTGACAGAATTTTATGCCAAAATCCTACAGTTCTTATGTACTACAACACACAAGACCAATGACTTCCATATAAATAATACCCTCCCATGGAGGATTTTGGCACAACTGTACATGAAAATGAATTAAGCATCACAATTTCCAGTGTGATATTCATTAAAATATCTTGAAAGCATCAGTGTAATGAGATCAGCCATTTGTAGATATCAAAGTATTTTATTGAAAAAATAAACCTGGAAATTTAAACATTTTCACTGAATTTTTCAAACATGCAGAAAGCAATGAAATAACATAAGACGTCCATGTACCGACCACCCAGGATTAACAGCTGTTAGCATTTTTCTGTATTGGCTTCAGAGTTTCCTTTGTTTTAAAGGAAAAGAGATACAGCTACACTGGGCTCCCATCCATACCCTCTGCTTGCCTCCCTAGAGACTGAAGTTCTGTGTATCTTTCCTGTACTTAAGTTTGTACCTCCTGGTAAGCAGCTTCTAGATTCTGCTTAAGTTTTTCTCTTTACCCTCTTGTACACTGTTTTTGTTGTCAGCTGTTAAGACTTGGTGACATGGTTCATCTAATCATTCCTGGGGCTTCTAATACCTAAGTAAGCCAGTTTATTTATAGTTATCCCAACTGAGGGGTAGGGATCTTGTCTTGTTTCAGTTCTTGCACTACCTACAAATATCCCTGCAACAAACTTCCCTGATCCTGCAGGGGAATTTTCTGGTCTAGAGAATGTCTGTTGTAGAATAGACGTCCAGGAGTCCCCACGTTTCGGGCAGCCACATCTGCAGGTTCACTAGGCATTACTGAGTCACTCTCCAGATTGTGTCAGAATGCCCAAAAGCGCTGAGATTCTTTCCCTCCTTTTCTCACTTAGCGGTCAAGAGCGTCCTGTCTGAGCTGAAATGTCTTCCTCTTGCCTTACTTTCCCCTGATTCCTGGTAGCGTAGGAATATATTCAGATGTTCTCTACATATTTCTTCTCTAAAGATGGTGGAATATTTGCATCTCCCCCACTTTTCTGTTGGGTCGTTTGAATTCTTTCCCTTAACATGTGACATTCTCTAATCTTATATGCCTATGAATCACATAAATTACAAAGACACTCTTGCAGCCTATGTTTTCACTTATGGAGTTCAGATTTGTTTACAATTTCAATTTTAGTAAACTAGATCTTTAGTATTTAACTGAAACTGTCCAATGTTGACGTTTATTTTAAAATCCTTACTTTGGGCCGGCGCTGTGACTCACTAGGCTAGTCCTCTGCCTGCGGCGCCGGCACCCCAGGTTCTAGTCCTGGTTGCTCCTCTTCCAGTTCAGCTCTCTGCTGTGGCCCAGGAGGACAGAGGAGGATGGCCCAAGTACTTGGGTCCCTGCACCCACATGGGAGACTGGGAAGTACCTGGATCCTGGCTTCGGATCGGTGCAGCACTGGTCATAGCGGCCATTAGGGGAGTGAACCAACAGAAGGAAGACCTTTCTGTCTCTCACTGTCTAACTCTCACTGTAACTCTCCTGGCAAAAAAAAAAAAAAAAAAATCCTTTGTATTAAATCATTCAGATAAAAATGTGAATGTCCATATGTATGGTTCAAAAGAATCTAATTGTATCATTAGTGTTGTGTGACCTATGATTGCATAGTATTTCTACTGACTTGTTATGTCTACTATATTTCAGATTGCCTTAGAGTTGTAGGCCTATTTCTTGGTAAAATGTATTAAAATCTTATAAAAATACTTCTAAAATATCTACTTATGCTTTATATGATTTTCTATATGTAAACACTGTTTTATAATGACAAGGATTTAAATAGTTTTTTTCTAGATCTCAATAGCATGCACAAAAACTCTCAGGACAAGTAGATATTAAATAGTAACTAGATGTACACCGATATAACTTAATGTATCATAACATGAAAACAATAAACTAAGTTCACATTTATATTTTGCCATTGATTTTTTTTCTTAGAATTCTATGAATATATCAAGTTAACAGGTACAACACAGAAGTGAATGCCCTTGGAATGGACACTGTACCCTTAATTAACTATAGTTTAAAGTTGAAGATTAATATAAGTAATAAAATTAGTATGATACTCAAGACTTCCCCCTCTTACTGGTGCTATGTCCTAGACATGCTAGCCATGACAAGCATCATTTCATGAAAACTCCCTGTAATTTTGGCCCTTCTGACATAAAATAAAAATGTATATAATTGGGATAGAAACTATGTAAGTTCATTTGACAGCAGTATCTACTGCTCCCTTAACCTCCATGAACTCTTCCACATGTCCCAACTCCTGCCATTGTGTGAGACCATGTGATCAATTCTAGAAAATGGCCCATGAGTGGAAGAGAAGACATGTTCACTTCTTGGCCGAGGCACCTGAGAGCTGGTGCCTGATAGCACAGGGCTCCATTCCTTTGTGACTGGCTTGCAAATGACACCATTCTTGATGTAAAAGCTGGATTCCTTAGCCTAGAGGGCTGTCACTGGAGGGCCATCACAGAACACACTTGACTGAGTGCAAGGGTCTCTGCATATGCAAGGATGCTTTGTATGGAGCACAGATGTTCCAGCACTTTCCTGTGCTGAGATGCCATGGTGTAATGTATCCAACCCACCCCATGCAAGTGTTGTACTGCTCACACTAATGCAGGTCTTGACGTGGTGGTGGAGCTCCACAAACTCACTAGAAGACGAAAAACTGTCCTCAGGGTGTGTGTGTGTATACATACACACACACAGAACTGAGATGAGCACCTTCTAGATGCTTCTCAAGTTGTGGTCTAGCAATGTTGACTTCACCTGGGTGGGAAATTGCTAGACTACCAGGTCTTGCCCAGACTTATGAATCTGAATTTCGTTGAAATACTCAGGTTGTGGATGCACAGTGAAGTCTAAGAATCATTGATGTTAGATGTTCCCCTCAACACTAAATTCCCAACTCTACTGTTCAGTTGACTTCTGTTGCTCAACAGCAATGAAAGAGTTAACATTAGAATCACATAGGCTAAGGAGACCTCATGTACATGAAAACTAAATATTTAACCTGGTGAGTCTCCATGAACTTTTCTACCCATAACCTAGAGAAAATGGAATGGGAGATTTAAATCGGCACAGTGTACCTGGTAGTGTAGGCAGGTAAAACCTGACATGAACTGGGATCAAGCCTGCTAGATCTGGCCTCACACTACGAACACTGCACCCAGCACCCAACATACCCATTGTGATTCCTTCTACTGGTTATGTAACTTCTTTTTCTCAGCTTAACTAGGTGGGATTTCAGAGATGAATTGTAGGTGTAAGTATTAAGAATTTGCTTGCCTATCAAGTTTATAATAAATAACTGTAGTAGTCTCCCATGGCTGCTGTAACAAATGTTTACAAACTGGATGACTTAACACATAAAGGAGTGTCGCTCCCCCTCTTCGTGGAGGAACGACACTAAGCCCTGCGCTGTTCTTTCGTCTGCTCGGCCCTCCCCGGGTTTGCTGCTGGTTCTTCCCGGGTTGGCTACTATCCCTTCCACCTCCGTGGAAGGGCAGTTCCCCCTGGCCGCATTCCCCACTTCCGCAGGGGAGCGGCACACCGCCGGCCGGTTCTCTCGGGGGCTGCACGGGTTCCCTTAGATGTTCCCCATAGATGTTCCTGGTGCATGCCGTCTCTCTCCTCCTTTATAGTCCTTCTCTGCCAATCCCAACTCGGCTGCCCACACGCCGAGTACGCTGCTCTCCAATCAGGAGCAAGTCCTACAGTTAATTGGTTGAACTGGAGGCAGCTGTGCGGAAGCTGTTTACTTCTCTCCCAGCGCCATATTGTGGGAGAGCAGATGCATAGAATAAGTCTTAATTCCAGTAACAGTCTAGTCCGGTTTGCTCCCCACAGATCCCCCTTTCTTTTTATTTTTGGCGTTGATACGCGCCTGTCTTCGGTGTCCCGCGGCACACACTCTGCTCTACTTGCTAGAGCTGCCACAGGCTCTTACAAGTCCTATCAATCAGGAAAACCGAATCCGGGTCCTCTCTTCGCCATTGTGAGGAGGTTTTTAGGCGCTGATGCATGCCTGTGTTCGGTGCCCTGCAGCGCATGCTCTGCTCTGCCCGCAGGGGCTTACAAAACCTATCAGGCAAACCGAATCCAAGCCTTCTCATTGCCGTATTGTGGGGGAGACTTATTAGTGTTGATTTGTGCCTATCTTCGGTGACCTGCAGCTCATACTCTGGTCGAGCTTTGCTGGCGCTTACCGCCTTAAATCAGGCAGACCGAATCCAAGCCTCCTAATTGTTGCATTGTGGGGAAGCTTTACTGATGTTAATTCGTGCCTGTCTTCGGTGACCTGTGGCTAGCCGCCCAGGTGCTCATCGCCTCACTAATCGGGCAGACCGAATCCAAGCCTTCTAATTGGCATGTTGAGGGGAGGCCTTATTTTTCTCTATTTCTCTATCTCCGGGCATTCCTATTTCTCCCATTTTACTTCTGTCTGCCAACATTCCTATTTCTCTTTTACTTCTAAACTTCTGTTTCTCTTATCCCCGCAGCTTCCCGGCACCTCGCCGCTTCAGCCCGCGCGCCTCTCTCATCTGCGCAGCTTCCCGGCTTTGCGCGGCTCAGCTTCGCGCGCTCCGCGGTCTCCACGCTTAACCCTTTCGCGTCTGAACCATGGCCTACGCCAGCGTTCCCTATCTATTCACGCCCCGTGCTCTCTCTGCACGCGGCGGCTTCCGCAAGTAACACAGCGTAGCTTGCGTCTCCGCCACTAGGATTCAATCTAAGTTCCCCGGGCTAGCCTGGCGAATTCAACCCAGCGTACGTCTCCGCCCCACGGTTTGGCTTCCCGTCCTTTGCTCCCCGGGCTAATCAGACGGATCCCAACCTGGCTTGCGTCTCAGCTTCTAGTTTCAACTTTTCGCCCCCTATTCCCGGGCTAACTTGAGAATCCCAAAGTGGCTTTCGTATCCGCCTCGGCCTGCCCCCCGCGGCTTCAATTTCCCTAACATTTTTCCCTACCCGGTATGTTTCCCCAAACTTTCCTCCAACGATATTCCTCCCTCATTTCTCCTGGCCTCTCCCCACAGTCCGCGTCCGAGTCTGTTTGTTCTAGCTTTCACTTTCGCTTTCGACCTTAGAGATTCCTCCCAGCTTCCCCCCGTAGTCCGTATCCGAGTCTATGCCTAGGCTTTCAATAGCTTCTTCCGGCACCCTTTTCGTCCGGCTTTTCCCTAGGCTGTTTGCTAGTCTCTCTCTCCGGTATTTTCCCTAGGCTGTTTGCTAGTCTCTCTCTCCGATATTTTCCCAATTCTTCCCGTTTCTTCCCTCCTAGGTTTCCTATCCGTCCTAAGTTTCCTATCCGTCCTAGGTTTCCTATCCGAGTCACGGCACCATTATGTCGCTCCCCCTCTTCGTGGAGGAACGACACTAAGCCCTGCGCTGTTCTTTCGTCTGCTCGGCCCTCCCCGGGTTTGCTGCTGGTTCTTCCCGGGTTGGCTACTATCCCTTCCACCTCCGTGGAAGGGCAGTTCCCCCTGGCCGCATTCCCCACTTCCGCAGGGGAGCGGCACACCGCCGGCCGGTTCTCTCGGGGGCTGCACGGGTTCCCTTAGATGTTCCCCATAGATGTTCCTGGTGCATGCCGTCTCTCTCCTCCTTTATAGTCCTTCTCTGCCAATCCCAACTCGGCTGCCCACACGCCGAGTACGCTGCTCTCCAATCAGGAGCAAGTCCTACAGTTAATTGGTTGAACTGGAGGCAGCTGTGCGGAAGCTGTTTACTTCTCTCCCAGCGCCATATTGTGGGAGAGCAGATGCATAGAATAAGTCTTAATTCCAGTAACAGTCTAGTCCGGTTTGCTCCCCACAAAGGAGCCTCCTCTGTTAGTTATGGAGACAGAAGTCACAGATCGCATCACTGGGCTTGAAAGCAAGATGTCAGAGCCACGGTCCCCCCAGAGGCTCTGGGGAGGATCCATGTCTTGCCTCTTACTTTTGGTGGCTTTTGGTGGCTACAGGGATTCGTGGTTTGTGGCTGAATCTTGATTCCTCTTCCCCAGTTTCACCTTGGCTTCTCCCTGGTGTACGTCAGACCTCCGTCTCCTTCTCCAATAGGGGTAAAATGACTATACATCTAGGGTCCATCAGAAACTAGAATAACTTCCCCATCTCAAATCAATTGCATATCTCAGCCCTCATCCCCACCCTACTCCCCCTTTTTTGCATATGATCTAACACTTATGGGTTACAGAAAATAGAATGGGGATATCTTTGGGTGGTTGAGGGTGCATCCTCAGTTCACTGCAGTAACTTGGTAATAAAAATGGGAACAAATGATCGGCCTACAAGTGATGCCTGTGTCCAGTGCTGTAGTGCCTGGGTTTAGATGCAACCCAACTCCAGCTCCTTATTCCAGCTTCCTGCTACTGTAAACCCTGAGAGGCATGGTGACAACTAAAGTAATTGGGTTCCTGCCACCCACATGGGAGACATGGATTAATTTTTCTTTCGTATTTCCTGGCTTTGGTTTGACCGAGTTTTGTCTCTTGTGGGTATTTGGGGAGTTGAACCAGCAGATCAGAGTGCTGTCTTTTTGAAAATGAGTCTAACTTTCATTATATAATTAGGTTTTAGTGTCATACAACATCTGGGTTTGGGAAAATTTAATGGAATTATACTCTCGTGGCAAATCGCAAAACTTGATACTTGTGTCACCAATTTTATGACTAATTGTCATATCAGTTAAAATCTTGGATACAATTTTTAGAAAATGTAATCTTTTTTCTTTTTTTGACAGAGTGGACAGTGAGAGATAGAGAAAGGTCTTCCTTTGCCCTTGGTTCACCTTCCAATGGCCGCTGCAGCCGGCGCACCGCGCTGATTCAAAGGCAGGAGCCAGGTGCTTCTGCTGGTCTTCAATGGGGTGCAGGGCCCAAGCACTTTGGCCATCCTCCACTGCACTCCCAGACCACAGCAGAGAGCTGGCCTGGAAGAGGGGCAACCAGGACAGAATCCAGCGCCCCAAATGGGACTAGAACCCGGTGTGCCGGCGCCGCAAGGCGGAGGATTAGCCTAGTGAGCCATGGCGCCGGCTAGAAAATGTAATCTTAATATTTCTTAGTTGGCATTTAACAACTTCTACAATCTGGCTTGCCCACCTTTTCCAGTTCATTGTACTTCTCCATCTACTTCGCCTCCCAACCATGAAGACATTGGGGCAACATGCAAGTAGAAAACAGAGGGGCAGGTGTCTTATAATAGGTTAAGGCTCCATTTGGGATGCCCACAGCTTGTATCAGAGTGCCTGGTTCAAGTCCCCCATCCACTTGATTCAGCCACCTGCCAGTGTGAGCCTTGAAGCAGAGGATGGTGACTCAAGTACTCAGTCCCTGCTACGCATGTAGGAGACCTGGATGGAGTTCTGGGCTTCTGCCTTCATCCTGGTCAAGCCATTGTAGGTGCTTGCAACCTCTTTTTCTGTCACTGTCTTTCAAGTAGGTGAAAATTCCAAAAATAATGTGGTATACTTGTTAAACTGGCCTAAGGACAATCCAGACATAGCTATCAGGAAGGGTGAGGCTGAGGGAGGTGGCCAAGCTAAATTGGAGTTCTGGATTATGGAGTGGGAGGTGGCATTGAACACTGCTCAGACAAGACTGGTGTCTTCATTTATGCAAGGCCAAGTTGAGACAACCCCCAATCATTAAGAGTGACAGCTGATGCATGCTCTGGAACCATCACAAGGTGGTGTGATGAGAAGGAACATCTTGGAGGGATCTCAGGGATGGATACCTGGGGCTGGGACAGGAGCAGACATTGATTTGTTAACTTGTTAATGTGTTTATCTGCTTGGAAAATTGGTCAACTTGAAAAATATCCCAATCTTTATATCTAGAGCCATGAAAACTAAATTGCTTTGTACGCAGCAGATCATTAAATACATCTATAGTGAACACATTTTAGGTCAGAGGTCGATTCACACATTGAATACTTTATTAGAAGATTGAAATTTCCCTAGAAAGAGTTTCAAACGAGAAAAGGTTTACTCTGAAAACTAATTACAAGATCCAGAGACCAAACTGGGTAGCTTTTCTTTTAAACAGGAAATTGAGTTTTTTGGCTGCGTTCAAAAACAACTATTATAAGAATTTCAGATGTTTCTGGGTCAGCTGTGTGGGTGTCTACTGCATATGTTATCCCTGAAATTCTCTATTTCATTCTAGGTGACTATTTTTAATTTAGAATGGAATATAGCTCAGTGCTAGAATCCGTTATAGAGGAAACATAACGCAGCTTGAACTATACCGATAATACTTTAAGCTGAGTGCACTTCATCTTGAACTCCAGATGTGTCATGTGTTTACTTCTGGAAGTTCTCAAATTGACTTATTGACACAAAATATCCTTTGTTTTTAATTTACTGACAACTGAGGGGGAATCTAATCAATGCAGGATAGATTTTGCTGGATCTCGCGTCAAGCAAAGGATTAATATTCCACTTGCAGTTGTTACATGAGGATACTTCAAAGAGTTCGGAAAAGCTTGATTTCATCTTTCCATGTGTGTTGAAGTCTAGTCATTCTCATATGCCACATGTTTCAGTACAGGTATAGGAGGAATTTCTTTGAGTTTATCTCCTCCTGAATCTGAATCCAGAGGTGCCGACTACGGAAGACCATTTATATTGTCTATTGAATCCTTGACAACTGACTGGCATGTGAGGAGAGGTGGGTGTCAAGTGGGAAACAGTTGTTGGACCAGGCTGTGGGCAAGTTTCCTAGGGCTACTACATAACAAGGAATCATGAACTGGGGGTGGGGAGGTTAAATAAATCTTTAAAAAAATTTGCTTTATTTGAAAGTTACAGAAAGGAGAGGCAGAGAGGTCTTCCATCTGCTGGTTCACTCAATTGGCCACAATGGCTGGAGCTGCGCTGATCTGCAGCCAGGAGCTTCTTCTGGGTCTCCCACACAGGTGCAGGGGCCCAAGGATTTGGGCCATCTTCTGCTTTCCCAGGCCATAGCAGAGAGCTGGATTGGAAGTGGAGCAGCCAGGTCTCGAACCCCCGCCCATATGGGATGCTGGTGCTTCAGGCCAGGGCATTAACCTGCTGTGCCACAGTGCTGGCCCCAGAAAATTTTTCTTAGTTCCAGAGTAGAAGTCTACATCGAGGCTTCAGAATTTGTTCTTTTTGAGGTCTCTAGTGGTGGCCACCAGTTTCTGGTATTCCTTAGGGTGTATTACTCCAGTTTGTGCCTCTTGCCTCTGGGTGTTGTCCTTGTGTGTCTCCCCTTATAAGACACCAGTGTTGCCAATTGAGGGATGATGCAGCATGTCCTCCCCTTATCCTGGCTAAATGCATCTGTGGTGGCCCTACTTACAAATCGGTTCAAATTCCAAGGTGTTGGTGTCAGGGTTTCCAAAATGACTTTTTAGGGGGCCCAATTCAATGATTAATAGTCTTTGGAGAATTCCTTCATAGAAATGCTTGTTGACTTTTTTTCTAAAGAATATCTTATCACAAGTCTGGATAGGTGGCAACTACTGAAAAAGGGAGTTTCATTTTCAAAACTTGCAGCACTATCTTAGTGACTTTCTTTTACTTAAACTATAATGCATAATCATGATATAAAAACTTAGCATTAGCCGGCGCTGCAGCTCACTAGGCTAATCCTCCACCTGCGGCGCTGGCACACTGGGTTCTGGTCCTGGTCGGGGCGCCGGATTCTGTCCCGGTTGCTTCTCTACCAGTCCAGCTCTCTGCTGTGGCCAGGGAGTGCAGTGGAGGATGGCCCAAGTCCTTGGGTCCTGCACCCGCTTGGGAGATCAGGAGAAGCACCTGGCTCCTGGCTTCGGATCAGCACGACGTGCTGGCTGTAGTGGTCATTGGAGGGTGAACCAACGGAAAAGGAAGACCTTTCTCTCTGTCTCCCTCTCTCACTGTCCACTCTGCCTGTCAAAAATAAAAACTTAGTGTTACCAGAAATTTCTTATCCTAGTTTTGGTTTTCAAGAGAATCAATGCTAGTTTCCATATTTGTAAGTTCTGAGTACATATAGGCATATGTATGCATATATGTATTAAATATGTACACATACACATGTGTGTAAATGTAGTTATACTAAATATATCCCAGTACAATTTGCCTTTTTTTTTAAAGGATAATCACCCAAAGGTATAAAATGCTAGTTTTCAAAATGAGCTCTGTATAGCCCTGGATTCCCCATAGGTGTTTCTGGGGCTCTAAGAATTATTTTTTCCAAACAATTAAAATGTATATGGCCTAAGGGTCCCTCTTATCACTTTCTATATTAGTAGTTTCCTTAATGTAATCTTGTTTTAAAATGAGAGCTCTATTACAAAAGAGATGAAGAAAACGATAGAATCGATTTAAAGAGGAGCCATCTGTTTAATCCCCTGAGTTTTATTGCTGGGAGAAGGGAACTAAAGAATTGAACAGTGAGGGGCTGCTTCGATAGTATCTGACACCCAGTAGACTGGATGTCTGATGTCCTATTGGTGAGAACTTGGCTATTTCCAAAGAAGGGAGAAGGGGCCAGTGCTTTGGCTTAGTAGGCTAAGCCTCTACCTGCAGTGTCAGCATCCCATGTGGGTGCCAGTTCTTGTCCCAGGTATTCCACTTCTGATCCAGCTCTCTGCTACTGCTTGGGAAAGTGATAGAAGATGGTCCAAGTTCTTGGGCTCCTGCATCCATGTGGGAAACCTGGAAGAAACTCTTGGCTTGGGATCTGCTCAGCTTTGGCTGTTGCAGCCGTTTGGAGAGTGAACCAGCTTATGGAAGACCTTTCCCAATCCCTCTAACTCTACCTCTCAAAGCCTTAAGGCAGGGAGAAACATGGCCCCCTGTTTACTTCAGGGTTCTGAGGATGAACTAGTGTTTGGGATTTTGTTAGAGGGTATGTGGAGGAGGTTGCTCAACTAATCACGTGTACAGACTCCTGTCACTTGGGCATGATCTCAGTGTATTACCCAAAGTTCGATGTGCTGGAAGCCCCTTCTCCCTTTGAAAAATAGCCAAGTTCTCACCAACAGGAGATCAGACATGTGCTGGTTCTCAGTATGGCAACGTGAAGAGGTGGTGAAGCCTTTAAGAGGATGGACCAAATAGGAGATAATTGGATCACTTGAGGTACTGCTCTTGGAAAGGATTGATGTAGCTCACATCAGACCCCAGTTAGCTCCCTCAAGAGTGGCTGTTAGAAAGCCTGGACCCTGAATACCTCGGGCTTCCTGTCTGGCCATGTGATCTCTTTCCAAGCAAGCTCCTGGTGCAGTGACCTCACAGCATCTTCTGACACAGCCAGAACCCTAGCTCACCAAGGCTGAGCTGATGGGGCCACCCAACCTTGGACTTCCAGCCTCTAAAACTGAGCAAAGTAAGCTTCTTGTCTTCATATATTACATAGCTTCAGGAATCTTGCAGCAACAGGAAAGGAACTAATATAAAGACAAACTTGGGGCCGGCACTGCGTCTCACTAGGCTTAATCCTCTGCCTTGCGGCACCAGCACACTGGGTTCTAGTCCCGGTCGGGGTGTCGGATTCTGTCCCGGTTGCCCCTCTTCCAGGCCAGCTCTCTGCTGTGGCCAGGGAGTGCAGTGGTGGATGGCCCAAGTGCTTGGGCCCTGCACCCCATGGGAGACCAGCAGAAGCACCTGGCTCCTGGCTTCGGATCAGCGCGGTACGCCGGCCACAGCACGCTGGCCGCGGCAGCCATTGGAGGGTGAACCAACGGCAAAGGAAGACCTTTCTCTCTGTCTCTCTCTCTCACTGTCCACTCTGCCTGTAAAAAAAATAACTGTCACTTTATAACTAAGCTTTCAACCTCAATAGAAACAACCAGCAGTTCTGTAGACAACAGATGTGTTGGGATATTAGACATTTGGGGAGCAGGAGCATCATGTGAGGGTGGAGGAGGAAGAGGATAGAAATGACACTTGGAGTAGGGAGCCATACTGACCTCCTTGCCAATTCCCTGTGCTGAGGCATTGGAATAACAGAGGGATATGGGAAAGTAGCTTCTAGATAGGGCCAAGAAGAGAGAAGCACGTCTATGAGGGGAAAGAGAGGCCCATTCCAGATGAGGAAGTAGTGACTATGAAAAGACTGAGAACAGAATCGGAAAAGAGGAGGTAAAGTGACTATTTCAGTGGGGGCGCTTGAGAGAGAGTAATGGTCACCGAGAGCTTGGGATAGTGGGAAAGGATGAGAACTTGGGACGGGGAGTGGCAAGTCATCCCTGAGGAATGCCCATGGAGAGCTGGCCAATCACAAGCCACTCTGCTGGATGCATCCAGGTCCGGAAAGGAAGCGGCTGTGCTCAAAAGCCTACAGATGCCCTTCAGCAAGTGGAGTATGCTGGCTCCTTGGTGGGCACTGCAGGGACTGAGGCAAGGGGCCTGGCCCTCGCCTGGTGAAGAACCAAGTCTCCAGTGGGTCGTGGAGGCAAAGTGAGAAACGCAACAGAACAGAGCAAGCGTAAGGCCATAGCTGCCTGTAGAAGGCACTTCTGCCTCGGCCCTGCCCAGGAAGTGCTTGTGGGAGACGGGATGCCTGCTGAAGCCTGGAAGGGCGGATGCGACTTGGTGGGAGGAAGGCTGGCCACAGTGGGGGAAAAGAGGCAAAAGCAGAAAGGTTGTGGTCACCTGCGGCCTCTGGAACGGGGCAGGGCTGAAGGGAGCCCCTGAGGGAAGTCCCGCCTTCACAAAGGAAGGATCCCGGGGGGTGCAAGCTTCGGGATCTGGGTTTTTCTTCTGGCATTGAGCCTTTGGGGGAGGAATGCATGATGCCTTTGAAGTCATCTGGGCAGATGCCAGTCCTAATCCTAATCCAATGCTACCAAGGTCCTGACACCCTGCTTAAGTGGTACTTTTGATCTTTAGAAGATAGGAGCTAGGTGACAGCTCTTTGGACAGACATGGAGAAACTGGAGGCTGCTCCTTACAAAGAAGGGCTCCATACCAACAGTCTAACACACAGGATCACAGGCTGGCTCTTGCTGACAGGTGCCCAGGCGTCTGTTTGGCTATTTCAGTCTGGTGTGTGTGTATGTTTGCAACACCATTGTCACTTCCACTAACTTTGGTCACATGTCTGCATCCCTTGCTCTTCGCTGAGGAAGGTCTAAGGACAGAGTGCCATAAGATAACAAAGGGAAAGATGACCTGAACTCTTGCCCATCAGGCTTCTAACCTGTAGGATTTTCTTTCCATAGTTCTTATTATCTTAAGCATGTGGAAAACCTTCCATTATGCATTATTGCAGAGTGACATGTTGAAGACATGGCTTTTGATGAAAAGTGCCCCCTTCATAGATAAGAGGATGCTAGTCGCCTAAGCCTACAGCAGCAAGATCAAGGTCACTCCAGTCCCTCTGTCAGACCACTTGAGCTGTGTTCTGTGATGTGATGGGGATATAGATAAGCGGAGACAGACAATCTGTGTGGGCTGAGCCTTTTGATCATGGACAGCACCTAGCAACTGCCTCTGCCCTGCTCTCTGAAGTCAATAATGCCAGGACCTGCAATGCTGAATGGTTTAATAAATAACCTATTAAAACGGAGAACTTGAAGAGCATTTATGGTAACCATTAACATGAAAATACATCCACTGGCTGTCAGTGTTCTGGAAGAGAAGAATGTGCCCTGAAGGATTAGAAAAATTATACCTCAATAGAGAAAGACACTTAGAGATAATTTTATGGCAATAGACTTAGAGTGTACTGTTTGCTTTTATTTCTTGTATGTGAACCATATTTATAGCTGTCTTTTTTTCTGAAATTTTTCCAAATAGTGCAATCTTGTTTTCTGGAAATGGTCTTAAACAAAACCAGTGTTAACATAATCCACCTTTCTCACTTTTATGTGCTTTGTATCAGTGTTTACCCTCAAACCAGTGAGAAACAAGGTCTTTAAATTTCCAATTCATTACAAAAAATGACTAGGGAAATGATAAAGGGTATGCAAAAACTCTTAAATGATGGGATTGAAAAGACCTAAAATCACTGTCAAAGTGTCTTAATCTTAAATTATGATCCTAAAACCTGAGGCCAACATTCAGCACTGACGTGTATCCTGTGTTTCTAAACTGCCCAAGTAAGGAAGTCTTTTCCGTCTCCTCCCTTGTGGATCCTGCACCTGCTTGGGGAAGAACTGGCTCCCTGGGGTTGAGGCCATAGATCTGTGAGACCCATATCCCACTTGCATAAGGTTTATAGTCTGATCCTAAATTTCAAGCAACTGGGACCTAGCTAGCTTTTCCACTACCAGAAACCTTTTATTTTTAAAAAAAATTTTAAATATAAATGAATTTGATAGCTTGAAAATGATCCTTCATCTCCAAATGCCTTATCCTAGAATGACCTGGTTGAATGACTATCAACATGCATTCCAATTTGAATTCTAGGTCCTTTTATTTGAAGGGTAAAATTACAAAGAAGAAATCTTCCATCTGATGCTTCACTCCCCAAAATGTTGCACCAACCAGGGTTGAGTCGGGAGCTTCTTCCTGACTTATGTGGTTGCAGGGGACCAAGCACTTCAGGCATCTTCTACTTTCCCAGGTGCATTAGCAGGGAGCTGTACAGGAAGTAGAGCAGCCAGAACTCGAACTGGCATCCATATGGATGTGGGCATCACGGTTGGTGGCTTTACCTATTATGCCACAATTCTGCCACCTTTTTCCCTTAATTTGCACTTAAATTCTTTGTTCAAGGAAAATATCCTGTATCTTTATTTCTAGCCTCCAATCTGTTTAGTGTTATTTTGAATTCTAATGTGGTTACTGTAGGTGATAACTATACCATTTAGATAACTAAATGCTTATATAGAAAATATACTATTGGCTCAACTAATACTAAAGTTGAACTACTAAATGGTATTAGATGCTCAATGGACCTCTTTCAAAATCCTATTTTATCAAGCTACAAAATTGAAATGTAATTATAAATTGATCAATATTTGAAATACCATGATTGTGCCTGTAACTTTATGACCTCCAGTCCTGGTTCATATTTACTCAGATTATATGGGAATGTTACAAGAGACAATAAACTTTGTTAGTGAAGAAATATGATGCCATTTCTGCCCTCTAATTTACCAGGCTATTGCTATTGGAGGAAGAAATTATAAAAGCTTGACAGCCATTGCTTCACAACAGGCATGAATTATTATCTAGTGCCATGTGCACTCCTCGGTGCTTGCAAATTGATTTTTGGATGATTTGTTCCAGTTTTTCCAGGTAAGGAAAATAAGCTGACGTCTGTAGTTCCAGGGACATTGTTCATCCCATTTTTAAATACAGACACTACATCTGCCCTTCTCAAGTCCTCTGGCACCTTCCTGGTATCCTCCACAAGTTCTTAAAAATAATAGCTAGGGTCCAGTGACTATTTCAGCCAAGTTCTCCACACTCTCTGGAATGTGAATTTGAGTCCCATGGATTGGAATAAACTTACTCTATTAAAATATTTCCTTAAAAAGAAGCAGGAACTTGGCCAAATTTGACAAAATAATGCTAACTACTGAAGTGTGGGAACTGATCTAGTTCCACTGAAGACAGTAACCTGTTTTGGACAGATAATGTCCCTAGGAAGCGATTTCTGTTCTTGTATAAATAGAGCATCATGACATGCTAATTTTGTGCCTCTTCCCACAAAGAATGTGAAAAGTGATTGGCACTTGCCTCTGTGACCAAGACTTTCACCAGCATCCACAAATCCATATGGCTTGAAAAGAAATTCAAGCCCTTGGCAACAACTGTCCTCCATCAGAGCCTGCTGTGGTTTGTGTCCCCCAGATGGAAGCTTTGTCCTCAGTACAATGATGGGGTGCTAGAACCTTTGAGAGGTGGGGCTTAGTGGAGGTTATAAGGGTGTGTCCTCAGAGATTGGGGACTCTGGTTAGTTCCCGTAAAGAGTGACTTGTGACAAAAGAGCTCTAGATTTGCATCGCCAGATAATCCCTCTCATGTTCCCATCACGATGCCGTCTACCCTGAAGCCCTCACGGCAGGCTGAACAAATGGGGCCACCTGATCTTGGTCTCTTAGCTTCAATGCCATGCTAGAAATAAACCTGTTCTCCTTGGACACGACCCGGCCTGGGGCATTTTTGTTGTAGCAACTAAAAATAGACTAACACAGAACCATAAATGATACTTTGCTAAGGAAAGGAACAATGAGGGTGGACACGGTTTCTGGAGGACTCTCGGGACATCAGTATTTGCTAAATAACAGCACAGGTCTGGGTGTCAGCCCAGGTGACACTGGGCTAACTTCATTTCCAGGGAGTTTGGGTCCTTTCCAACTCTTGTTAGAAACTCTGTAGTGCTCCTTCTGGGAACCAATTCTGTGTCTTCATTCATGGGGTTGGGATGTAAGTTCTTTTGATTTGCATTTACCTCTTGGTACTAATCTAATGCAGCTCTCAGACCACCCAGGAATCTAGTGTGTATAATTTCAAGGTGGCCTACAACTGCTACAGCCACAAGCCTGGAGTTAGAAGCCTCAGATCTAGCTTTCTGTATCTGTCTGCTGGTTACCTACTCCTAACAAATAGATGCTGAAGTGGTATCTGGCAAGCTCAGTTTACGGGTTAATTTGCTTATAAAATATTTAAGGAAAGAATAGCTGTTTCCTGAAGCATATTGACATTTACATTCATAAATCTGGCTACTTAGAGAAGATAATTCTTGTAAGATTCTTCCTAACTCTGCATTTCTGGGAGACATGAAATGCGTGTTTTCTTTCTAGGATTTCAAAACCATCTGGAGTTGAGGGGATGGGGCAACTACATCTACTGAAACTTAATCTTTCTGCTGAAGTCAATTCCTCTAGCCCCTTCTCAGAGTGACAGGTGGAGTAGAGGTGTTAGCCAAAGAACCATTAAAAACCCCATGCCATTAACTCTTAAAAATTGAATACCCAATACCACTTCTATAATGCCCCTATTGCCAAAGTGATACATTGTTTCTAATCATTTTTATTGTTCAAATCCCAAAGAGGGCCATTTGACACATGAAAATGCATCTGTTAGAGCAAAGGGCCAATGAACAAACCAACCACGTGGTTAAGCACAGTTAGACCACTGCTCACCCTAAGTACACTGAGAAAGTTAAAATAATGAGGGGGTCACACACTTCTGCCTTCACGTGTTCCCTGACTTAAAATTTCATTCCTTGAAGGGAACACGTGAGTCCACTTGGTATCTTCCATCTCATTTGGATCCATATAAAACATGGATGTATCCACTTCATTGGGAGTGATGGCCATTCCTGTTTCTAACTCTGGGAATCATGGGTGAAAACTAGTTTTATAAAACCTATATGTATAGAAAGCATGAAGTTACGATTGAGTAGTATTGCTATGAAGCATGGTAGCTATTGGAGAATCTGACCTTTTTCTTTCTCCAAGGGAATATGATCTTCAATTAAAGGAACAAAGAAATAGAAGGGTAGTAGTAAAGATAAAAAGGGCAGAGAGAAAAAGAAACAAATAGGAGGGTGAGAGAAGGACATTTCGTCTTTTATCCAACTACATTGAGACGAAATGGGCATCTGACATGCCTTGAACTGAAGGTGACCTGGCAGATCCAATAGTGCTCAGCATTTTTTTCTATAATGCAACGACCCTCACATACTTCCAGTGAGGTATCCTAGTCCGTTTTCCCCTTTCGTACAAATCCCATAGTACCCTTTGCTCCCCTGTGGTTTAAATCACATTCTTAAGGGATTAAACTGTTATGACAAAAGAAGAATGTTTAGATATTGTGCTTTGCAGCTCAAAATTTGTCAGATTAGAAACTGTATTTTATAATCTTTAGATCAAAGAAGCTTTCCATCAAAGCTTCGTGTCTACTACAATATTTCCCCAACCTTTGTTGAACCTGAATTCGTTTGGATTATCTCACATTGGGTTCACTGAGTATGCCTAGACTAATGTGAAGGGAAAAGCTTTCTTCCAAATATTCTAAACATTTCACATGTATGGGGCTCGGGTGCTAAGCCTCAGGTATTAGTTTACAGAGTGGCACGGCTGCCTTGACAGTCTTTCCAACTCTAGCTTTATGAGATGCTTTTTGAGATTAGTATGACAGATAAAGCCCTACAGGGCAACCGTTTATCTTCCAGTAAGAACACTGCTCACCTTCTTTAACTGGCCGACCTGAGTGCTCGGGGAAAGAGGCCTTTTTATAGAGTTTTTACATCTCTGTGGATTAGGTATCATTATCCCGGTGGAAAAAGAACAGTTCAATTTTCTCAGAAGAATGGTTTGTCAGTAGAGCAAGTTTGTCTTTATCCATCTTTAAATCCGGCAATCATGTTTCCCAAACAGGCACAAAGCAATGATCATTCAAAGTTCAAATTGCCAATTAATTTAGAATCTGCTCCCTGAATTCCTTTCATTATACTGCCATGAACCCTGTAAGGCGAGCGTGGGCCAGCATTGTGGTATCCATTATAAATATCTTTGTATGCTAAAGTGGAAAAAAGGCATGTCACTGGGAAATACTTTTAAAATCGTTGATAAAGGACTTTTAAAGAAAACTGAAGTACCTTTTAAAAACCTTATTTCCTTATACAAGTTCCATGTTTCCTTCATACCATTTTAGGAACATAGTGGCCCTTCCCTCCCACCCCAACCCATGCCTCAATGCTTCCTTCCCTTCCCTCTTGGGTTCCCACTCCTAATTTTTACAGTGATCTTTTTTTCAATACACTTAATGATCATATAGTTAAACTTACCCTAAGAGTTCAACAAATAGTATGAAGAGAGAACAAAACACTGTTCTTCAATGAAAGAAACAGGGCTGTAAACAATCATTGCTTCTCAAGGTGTCTATTTCACACCAATACATTACATTTCAGGTACTCTTAGTTACTTCAGATTGGAGAACATATCTTCTTGGGATTGGCTTATTTTGCTAAGTATGGTGGCTTGCAGTTGTGACCATCTTGTTGCAAGACAGGATTTCATTTTTCTCCTACAGCTGAGTAGTACTCCATAGTGTGTAATATACCATACTTTATCCGGCCATCACTTGATGGACATCTGGGTTGATTCCTATCTTAGCTATTGTGAATTGTACTACAATTAACATGGGGATAAAGGTAACTTTTTCATATGCTGATTTCTTATTTGGGTAAATTCCCAGCAGTGGGATGGCTGGATTGTATGGTAGGTCTATATTCAGATTTCTTGAGGTATCTCCATACTGTCTTCCACAGTGGCTGTGTTAGGTAGGAAGTCAGATATGAGCTTATGTGTGTGTGACATAAAGGCCTAAAGAGAAGACGTCTATGTCCAGCATATGCATCTGCATCTCAGTCATCCCAATAATTCGTATCCTGCCCTGCCCCCTCCTACTGGATAACCTGCCAGGTGGGGGTCCCCGCCCCTTGCCCCTTCTGCCTGACAAATCTTCCACAATCTCCCAGATGCAGCCCAGTATCTGCATTTCAAACACCCTGATCTGGATCCTAATTCTCCAGGGGGTCTTGCTCACCTTTCCTCTAAACCCAGGACAGTGCCAGCTAGCCTTCCTCCATCTGATACCTTCAGGGGAAAACTCGGAAGTTTTTTTATTTACATCCAAAAAGCCCTTTGTTCCTAGAGGAGCAGAGGTAGGGAAGCAAGACCCATCTCCTTAAAAACCCCTGGCCTCAACCCTCCTGACCTTGTCAGGTGTAATCTCTCCACTCAACCATGTAACCTCGCTCCCCTCCCCCCAAGTCCGAGCGCCTGGGCACTCTCAGGTTCTGTCTGAACTGGAGAGGTGCCCATCTGTCCTTACGGATGTCCCTTCCCTAATAAACTTTGCTACTTCTACTTTCCACTACTGTCTAATGCCTGAATTCTTTCTTGCACGAAGACAAGAACCCTGCCATTCTCCGGTAACAGCTGCACCAGTTTACATTCCCGCCAATAGCATACCAGGGTAAACCATGCTTGCCAGCATTTAACACTTGTTGATTTCTGTATGTGGGCCATTCTAACTTTCAGACTGAGGTGAAACCTTGATTTTTGACTTGCCTTTCCCCCGATGGCTAGTGGTCCTGAGCATTTTCAAGTGTCTTGGCCCTTTGAATTTCCTCTTAAATTCCCATTCAAGTCCTTTGCCCATTTCTTAATTGGATTGTTGAATTTCTTGCTCTTAGATTCTGGGTGTTTGTCGCTCCCCGTCTTCGTGGAGGAACGACACAGGACCCTGCGTTGTTCTTTTGTCTGCTCGGCCCTCCCCGGGTTTGCTGCTGGTTCTTCCCGGGTTGGCTACTGTCCCTTCCACCTCTGTGGAAGGGCGGTTCCCCCTGGCCACTTTCCCCACTTCCGCAGGGGAGTGGCACACCGCCGGCCAGCTCTCTCGGGGGCTGCACAGGTGTTCCTTCAGATAGATGTTCCCCTTAGATGTTCCTCGTGCATGTTGTCTCTCTCCTCCTTTATAGTCCTCTTCTGCCAATCCCAACTCGGCTGCCCACAGGCCAAGTACGCTGCTCTCCTCCAATCAGGAGCAGGATCAGCTCCTGGAGGTCATCACTCAAGTTGGCAAGAGGCAGCTGCGTAGAAGCTGTTTTCTCCTCTCCCAGCGCCATATTGTGGGAGAGCAGATGCATAGAATAAGTCTTAATTCCAGTAACTTAGTCCAGTCCGGGTTGCTCCCCACAGGTGTTAACCCTTTTATCAGTTTCATAGTTTGCAAATGCTTTCTCCCATTCTGTCAGTGTTTCTTTTGCTAAGTTTCTTTTGCAGTGCAGAAGCTTCTCAGCTTCATGTAATCCCATTTGTCAATTTTGGCTTTCATTGCCTATGCTTCTGGGATCTTTTCCAAGAAGTCTTTGCTTGTGCCAGTGTCTTAGTTTCCCCAACGTTCTGGTATCAGGTTGTGGACTGAGGTCTTGATCTATTTTCAGTGGGCTTTTGTGTAAGGTGGGGGTCTAGTTTCATAGTTTCATACTTCTGACATGGAGATCTAGATTTGCCAGCACTATTTATTAGAGACTGTCCTCCAGGGATTTTTTTTTTTTTTTTTGGCTCCTTTGTCAAAGATAAATTGGTTGTAGATACATAGATTGACTTCCGGAGTTGAAAATACAGGAATGTAGCATGTGGAAAATGCTACTCCATGTTTATTTCTGCATTTAAAGTGTTTTTCATTCATATACCATATTTTATGTACATTATAGAGACTGCGAAAATGGATGCTGGTTTTCTTCATGCTGTCATCTTCATTGTATATTTATCACCTGAAACCCACCAGAGAAATCTACTTAGTTTTAATGTCAGGAGTTGAGCTTCACTCCAGCAACTGTGACTTACAACTCAGCCCTGTACCTCCTGCTCCTGTTGGTCATCCTTGTTTCCTCGTTGGCTCTAACGCTTCTTGCTAAGGTTTGTGATGCAGCTCCAGCAATATGCAGAGATACTTGGGGTATACACTTTGCAATCCAGCCTCAGATTCCATTTTGGTTTTCAACCTTCCATATATAGATGGTATTTTCATTCCCAATACAGTAATTTATCTTCATTGTATGCATCTTTGTAGATTCATACGCCCTTAGGAACAACAAGAGTGAATACAAAACAGACACTCTTGTAAATAACCATGTGATATAAAAGGTAAAAGCTGAAAATGCCAAGACATTGGCATGAGCAGAGCATGAAGGTGTCAGTATGGAACGAGGCCCAGAGGTGTTATGTTAGCAGGAGCTGCATAACAGCATTAGCCTGGCTACAGTCTCTATTAGGCTTAGAGATCTTGCCTAGTGTCCCCAGACCAGCCAGTTTGGCAGCAAGAAACACTCCCATTAAGAAGTCTGTACCATCACTGTAAAAAATCCTTGGTATCAGAAAATATCTTCTTTGCCTTTATAGAGAAGACTTAGCCATATAAGAATGGGATAAAAAGTTAACACTTCTGTAAACACATCCATAACTAGTTTTATCTAAGGTGTCTTTATACCTACATGGAAAGGAGCTTTTAGGATGGCTGAAAGAATTAGGGAATGCTAAATGAAACTACAGCAAAGCTAACACTGGGGCCAGGGAGAATGAGCAACACACGAGGCACCGGGCATGCCTAGTCCCTCCCCAAGTCAGGGTCGCTGAATTTTCAAGTTTAAGATCACTGGACTGTTATGCTGATAGTATGAATATATTTTTTGGCTGGCTTTAGATATTTTGACCATTTTAAATTACATGCTGTGGGGAAGGATCACTAACTTTAAAATGTCCATTTTAACTCTTATTGATCACTTCTTTGCTTTTGGTGATCTATTTTCCATCTTGGTCTCCCTTATTTGAGTTCCTTAGGAATATCCCAAGAACTAGCTATTGCTATGAATCTATAGATGAAGAAGCATAGATACATCTCTGCTGAGGCTATGGCTTATGGAGACTGAGTAGTCCTGTGATCTCTTCTCTGCCTGCTGGAGGTGAAGACAGCTGGTGGGGGGTCCAAGTTGCCAGCCAAAGAGCTGGTGGTGCAGACTCCAGCCTGGATTGAAGGCCTGAAAACCAGGAGCACCAACAGCAGGAACGTTCTCATCCCTTCGTTCTGGCCCTCAAGGCGATAGGTTGAGGCCCACCACAAAGGGCTATCTACTTGCTCCACTGACTTCAATTCGCATCTTCCATCTGTACCCTTTCTATTGCATAACAGTGTGGCAATCGTCAGTCATGCATTTTGCAAAAAGCCAAGAGCCAACTTCAATTATGTAATCATAAAATTTAATATGCTGATTAACTTAAATATTCACTTCCTACAATGTTATGTATACATATACACAACTATACTTTGTCAATAAATGCTAATCTTTCTCAAACGCCCTTCTAGACATACTCAGATTTGACCAGTTATACAAGTAGGCTAGTCAAGCACACACCTAAAATTAACCATTGCATTGCAGTTGCCAGCAAATTTTTCACTTTTCCTGGTTTTGCTTATAACTTCCTTGAAATTAATCTATCTTGGATATTTCAGATCAACCACAAAACATGCAGTGTTTTGTGACTGACCTCTTAAGCTTTGAAAGCACCATTCTAAATCTCTAGAGTAGCAGATATCAATACTTTATTCTTGTTTGGTGCCTAACAATGTAAGGGTATCCTGAATTTCACTAAATCTCTCAATTGATGTATATTTGGGTGTTGTACACACGTCCACAGCAGCATTATTTACATGTTTGGACAAACATTCTCATTTTTCCATTCTAGGAATGGAAACACTTGATGCTATGACAGCCCTATGATTAACACTTTATGAACTGCTGAACTGCTTCCCAAGGGGCTTAATATCCTATTCCCAGGAGTAGTGAGTGACAGTCCTAACTTTTTCATAGCCTCACTATTAGTTATCAGAGTGAGCAGTGTTTTGTGGCTTTGATTTTGTATCTCGATAATAGCTATTGATATTGAGTGTATGTTTATGGGTTGTGTATTTTTGGGGGAATGTTCAAATTTCTCCCCATTTTAGCTAGGTATGTATCTCTATCCTATTGGAATTTTGTTAAACTTCTGGATTGCTGAATGTTATCAACCTTGAAATTTCAAGACATAATTCCTGTATTCGCCTTTCTTGATCGTGAGCTTTCCATGACACATGTGTTGGGAATCCTAATGGTGTCCCATGTTTGAGACTCTGTTCAGTTTTCATTTCTATCCCTGTTCTTTAGATAACATCCACCAACATATCTAAAATCTGATTCTTCTGCCAGTTCAAACCTGTTGGAAAACCATTACATTAAAATTTTTCTGGAGTTCATCACCTGAATTGGCCTATAGTTTTCTATATCTATCTTGATAGTCTATTAGTTGGAAAAACTTGAGGGTACAACACAGCATTATATGCACAGTTGTACAACAACCCTTCAGAATATTTTTACCTTCTTGAACTATAGTTGCCATACTGCTCTGTGGAACAGCAGACCCCTTCCTTGACCCAACTGCATTTGGTATCCATCATCTAATCTCTACCCTCTATAACATTAGTTCATAGCAAATACATACTTCCACATCTGAGAGGAAGCATGCAATACTTGTCTTTTATTTCACTCACTGATAATTTTATTAATGCCTAGATTTCAATCTTTCTACTATAGTAATATTCCATTACGTACATATACCACAATTACTTTAGTCATCCATTGATAAAAATCCAGACTTATTACAATAAATTCTATAGTCTCCAAGGTGTGGAACTGTTTTTGGCAACTTTCCTCTCCCCTGATAATACCTCTGCATTATTGCTTCAGAGCTGAAGGCAGGCAAAGTGGTCTATATCTCTGGGCAAGACATCCCTGCTTTATGAAGCCTCTGGTCTTAGTTGGCAGCTCCCAGTTTAGGACTTCCAGCTACATAAGCTAGGGCAAGCATGATCATCACAAATATTCTTATCCAGTATTGCCTGAAGTACAGCTTCACCTTACAAACAAAGGGTGGATGGGAAAAAGCAGCATCCCAGATCCTCAGCTACTCCTCTGTGGAATGGAGTACTGGCAAAATAGAGCCAGAGGAATGAGAAATGCTGGCAACCTTTCCCTCTGGAAACATACCAAAGCTCTAGACTGGGAACTAGAGAGCACCCCTGAATTCTGTGCACAGCCACCTGGGGTAGTGAAGTGTTCATCATGCCAGTAGCAGGCTATCGGGGTCAGGGAGTCATGACTACAGTATAAAACTCTTGCTGAGTGAAATAAGCCAATCCCAAAGGGACAAATACCACTTGTTCTCCTTGATAGGTGACAACTAACTGAGTACCAAAAAGGAAACCTTTTAAAGTGAAATGAACACTATGAGAAACGGTGACTTGATCAGCCCTCACCCTGACTGTTGATGAGCAACTTGATATGTTATCCCTCTTAGTATTTTTTGTTTGTTCTACTTAATACTTTTGGTTGAATACTGTAATTAATACACAATTCTTCTTAAGTGCTGAAACTTAACTGAAAAGTGATCACTGTTAAATATAAGAGTGGGAATAAGACAGGGAAGAGATATGCAATTCGGGACATGCTCAAGCTGACTTGCCCCAAATGGTAGAGTTAGAAACATACCAGGGGATTTCAATTCAATCCCATCAAGGTGGCATGTACCAATGCCATCTCACTAGTCCCAGTGATCAATTTCTGTTCACAATTGATCAGAATGATAGGACTAAGAACCAAAGGGATCACAGAAACAAGAATAGTGTCTGCAAATATTAGCTGATAGAATAAAAAAGGGAGAGAACGACCCAACATGGGAAGTGAGATACACAGCAGACCCATAGAATGGCAGATGTCCTAAACAGCACTCTGGCCTCAGAATCAGACTTTAAGGCATGTGGATCCAGCTGAAAAGCCCATGAGAGTATTTCAGGCATGGAAAGCCAAGACACTCTGGCAAAAAAAAAAAAAAAAAAAAAAAAAAAAAAAAAAAAAAAAAAAAAAAAAAAAAAAAACAACCAACCACCTAAATGAAAGATCTCCGCGAGTGAGATCCCAGTGGAAAGAACGGGTCATCAAAGAAGGAGGTGCCTTTCTCTGAAGGGAGGAAAGAACTTCCACTTTGACCATGGCCTTGTCTAAATATGATCAGAGTCAGTGAACTCAGGGGGCTTCCATAGCCTTGGCAGCTCATGACAAGAGCCTAGGGTGATTACTGATGCCATAAACAAGAGTGTCAATTTGTTAAGTCAACAACAGGAGTCACTGTGCACTTACTCCTCATGTAGGATCTTTGTCCTTAGTGTGCTGTACATTGAGATTTAATGCTATAACTAGTACTCAAACAGTATTTTCCACTTTATGTTTCTGTGTGGGAGCAAACTGTTGAAATCTTTACTTAATGTATGCTAAACTGATCTTCTGTATATAAAGAGAATCGAAAATGAATCTTGATGTGAATGGAAGGGGAGAGGAAGTGGGAAAGGGGAGGGTTGCGGGTGGGAGGGACGTTATTGGGGGGAAGCCATTGTAATCCATATTCTGTACTTTGGAAATTTATATTAATTAAATAAAAGTTTAAAAAAAAACTCTTGGTATCCTTCCTGCGGTTTGGATATTCTCAATTATGTTTGCTCACTTGCTGTAGGTCTTTAGGATACTTTCTAGAGATCAATTTGAATGGTGGTATGTTTAGTAGTTCTCACCAGGTGTATGGTTGTCTGCTGGGGGAAAACTACATTGTCCATTCCAAAGTATCTCTTTGATTTTTTTAACTTCAGCTTGATAATTAAACTGATACTGGTTCTTTGGTCAGATTCCTGATTGATGTTTAATTTCTGCCTCCATCACATGTGCTTGTTTCCCTTGGTCATTCAGATTTGTAGTTATCTACATTCTGCTTCACTGTGGTTTCACAGAATCGCATTTTAAAATTGATAGGGGCTGGTACCGTGGCGCAGTGAGTTAATCCTCCACCTGCAATGCCAGCATCCCATATGTGCTGGTTCTAGTCCCAGCTGCTCCTCTTCCCATCCAGCTCTCTGCTATGGCCTGGGAAAGAGAAGATGGCCCAAGTCCTTGGGCCCCTGCACCCATGTGGAAGACCCAGAAGAAGCTCCTGGCTCCTGGCTTTGGAACAGTGCAGCTCCACCAATGCGGCCATTTGGAGAGTAAACCAATGGAAGGAAGACCTTTCTTTCTCTTCGTCTCATTGTCTAACTCTCCAATCTTGAAAAATTACTCTATCAATTTTATTTAAATTTTATACCTAATATTTTATAGAGTGAACATTAGGGATTCTGCCTAATGTAGCTTACAAGGAATCATAAGATACAACCCATTCCCACAGCCAACTTGATATTGCATTAGCTTTTAGCTATAACTTAACATTTGATTGTCAAATTCTCCATTAATCTATACAGATACCTAATATGCAAACTATCATGGTTCCCAAAGTTATCCTTGTGATACATTCCAAACTAACACTGAACTACTGACATCTTTGTAGTACACTTAAATGCCCACATTTTCTTAATATATGGAAGCTAAACCATATTGGTTAAGAAACTTGAATAAAGTTATGGGTCACAGTAGAAACTCTCACCAAAATCAAAACAGTTCATGGGTACTACTTCCTTTTTGCAGGCATGATCTACCACTCTGCCGGGGGCGGGGGGGGGGGACATCAGCTTGCATTAACTGCTTCATCACAAGGCCACCTGATTGTTTCATTGCAAGGAGCTCTTGCAGTGTTAGACTAACTGCTGTGACCATGGCCCTATGCATATATGAACAGATATGCTGAGGTCCTGGGCAGAGGGTGTTAACACTGCTCCTGACCTGTATATGTAGCCAGAGTTATCAACTCTCATATCTGTGTCTAGAATATGGAAGATAATGTTAATGGAATGAATTAACACTTGTCAAATAGTTATACTAAGATGTGTGTTAGTGATAACTTCTTATGTTCAAGTATTCTACTATCAACAAGTATTCTATCAATCTTTTTTTAACTTTTATTTCATGAATATGAATTTCCAAAGTACAACTTATGGATTACAATAGCTTCCCCCCATAACTTCCCTCTCCCCTGCAACCTTCCCCTTTCCCTCTCCCTCTCCCCTTCCATTCACATCAAGATTCATTTTCAATTCTCTATATACAGAAGATCAGTTTAGCATACGTTAAGTAAAGATTTCAACAGTTTGCACCCACATAGAAACATAAAGTGAAAAATACAGTTTGCGTACGTTTTATACGTCTTTCCTCTACCTTTAGCTTACTGATTGCATTGCTGTTTGAGACTCCCTCTGACCCTTTGCAAACATGCACATGCATGCACGCATGCATGTTCTTGCATGACAGCTGTGGGTGTGTGTATCCTCTACACAGACCCTCAGGAAGGTAGCCCTGAATGTTCTCCCTTTGCACTACTGGTGCTTCCACATCTTACATTTTGGAGACCAGTCCAGAGCTATGGATATACCATGCAGCTTCAGCCACAGAGAGAGGCAAAGGAGAAATAGTCAGGAACTATGCCGTCAGGTGCGTTGAAATTTGTGTTTGTAGCAACTTTTGGGGTTGTGAGCTGCCTTGTGCCATTATAGCATTGGCTAGAAAGGTGATTTTTGACTTCAGTTATAAAAGACTTTGAGGGCTGGCATTATGGTATAGTAGACAAAGTTGCCCCCTACAATGCTGGCATCCATGTGGGTATTTGCTCATTTCTGATCCAGTTCCCTGCTAATGGGCCTGGAAAAACAGAAGATGAACCAAGTGCTTGACCCCTGCACCCACTTGGGAGACCCAGTAAAGCTTCTGGGTTCAGCCTTGCTGTAGTGGCCATCTTGGGAGTGAACTAGAGGATGGAAGATCTCTCCCCCTCTTTGGCTTTTGAACAATATCTTCAAGAACAAAAGACTGTCATCTTTGGAGTTCTGCTCCTTTGTGTTTAGACTTATTACAGGAGTAAATGATACATACAAATCTTGCATCTTCTGGTTTACTCCCCAAATACCTGCAAATGCCAGGGCTGGACCATGTCAAAGTTAAGAGCCTGGAACATTGTCTGGGTCTCCCACGTGGGTGGCAGAGACCCAAATACCAGCCATCACGTGCTGGCTTCCAGGGTTCACATGGCAGGAAGCTGGATCAGAAACAGAATCTTGAGCTCAAACTAGGCTCTCTGATATGGGATGCAGGCAATCCAAATGGCATCTTAAGTACTGAACTCCATATAGTTTGGGTTTCTCCATTGCCGTTTTAAACAGGAAATACAATTCTGGTACAAGTAGAGATGTTATCTTGGCTGTGTGTTATACAGAACACTAATATCGAAGAAGTAGATAGCAGAACAGAGGGAGAAAAATGGGGCAAGGAGATGAAATGAGTTGACTCTTGGAATCTAGGGCAAATAACATTGGTACTGTTAAGCAGTGCCTGTGGAAATGGGGAACTTGTTAGGCTTAAACAAGTCTAACAAGATGTCAAAATGGCTTGCTGGGTTTCCATGCAAGTGGCACAACTGAGTGTGGTTCTGAGCCTTCTGGTTGTGTGACCAGGTCTGTGATTCTGCTAACATACGGACCTCTGGAAAATGAATAATTCCTCCAGGAAAGGCAATAAGCTTGTTCTACACGGGTTTGGAGACAACTATATCACATCTATGGGAATATGGCTACCTGGAACTTAGAAATTTACCTTCGGGATACCAAGAGAATTGGTGGCAGGGGAAATAAATGGTGGAATGGTACAGAGCAGGCCACTAAAACAAGCATTGGAAGCTGCTGGAGGAGAGGGTGAAGAAGAGCAACTTGGGAAAGTCAGCGTTTAATAGTGGGAATATGGTTTTATTAGTGAAGTATAGATGGAGGTAAAGGAATTGGTGAACACTGTTTAGGTGGCCAGTGCAGAATTCCAGAAAGGAGAGTAACTAGGGAGGGAACAGAGGCAATCAAGCCCAACGATAAAGTGAGCATGAACAACCTCAGTGGGAACAGAGAAACGAGGGTCAGGGGAAGTCAGCCTGGTAGAGAGGACGGAAATGGAAGAAAGTTAAGGAAAGGGAAACAATGCACAATTTCTACAATAACAGACACTGTAAAAGGGCAAGAGGAGCATGGGGGAAAGTGAATCCCTGTAAGACAGATGTGGACACCAGCGGGAGGCGCCACTGTCTCCCCCACAAGTGTTCTCCCTGACATGAATTTTCCAGTGCTGCCTCAGCCTTTCATCCCTCCCAAATATCCGCTCCTGACTTGGAAAACACTGTCAGTAGTTCCTAAGTGAGAGGAGATGTGTTTGCTTAGCATTGCAGGCTCTCCTGCTCTTAAGTTTCTAAGTCTAAAATCTGACTGCTTTCTATTGCATGGTGAATAAATACATAATAGTGAGCTTCTAAACTGACATGTCTGGAGTCTAGCATGAGTAACAGTTTCCTGTGCAAAAATGTTTAGATTTCCAAAGTTTTCAAACTGGATTTTCAATGTCCTGAGGGTATCTGTATAGCATTTGACTAACCTTGTATTCCTTCTTGGAAGTTTTTATTGGTTCTTCTCAACTTTTTACTGGTTGAGTTAGTTCTTATCACTACCCATTAATCTTTAGTAGAGTTTAGAGTTGGTCCAATAGGGAAAGAGGTTAAAATTGATTTATGACCTCTTAAATAACCAAAGATGAATTTTTAGGCTCTTAAAATTGAAATTAGTGTGGTCAGAAGAAGCAGGTGAAATGCAAAATGGCTGGAATTCCTCGCCACTGACGATTCTTTGCAGCCCTGTGCTAGGCATGTGTGCCCCGCTCCCGAGAAGTGTCTTCATGTGGTTAGGATCATAGCATCTACTCCTGTGACTCTTCCCTGAGCTCCTCCGATTTCATGGGATAACAGTGGTGAAAGGACTGTCATTTGTTCTGGGGGAGAGGGTTAGAGATGCTGATCCTTCCTTGTATTTCTTCATTCTCCAAATGGACTTCTTGAAGGAATTAAATGCATACTGAATTTCCTCATTGGTCCGAGAAATCGGACTCTTAACATGGGCTTCTTGATCCACTGTAAAGAAAGTAAGTAAGTAGATAATCAGCAAGACTTATCAATCTTTATTGGATCATGATCCTCAGAAAATCTACCTGGAAAAAACTTATGTAAACTGACATTGGCATGCTTTGAGAAGAAAAAGCTACAAATGGCAATGTCTTCTGCAACCTAATTTTAGTTTGTAAGATATTTGCATGGAAAAACTTATATTTGCTAATACATAGGCAAGGACTTTGGACTTACATCTTTTATTTGGAGTCCTTATTTTAAGGTAAAATGGCAATTGGGATACATTCTACTTGTCTGTAACAATAAAGGCATGAAATATTCCTTCTACAATCTGAGATGTTTACTTTCACCAGGTGCCATCCTCAATGAAACTTCAGTATCAATATTATATGTGTTGCTGTTAGTCACTAACTCAACTAACTCAAAAGATTGGTAATTCAGAGTGACTACTTGAAGCAAGTTTGGAGTGACTAGAATCAGTTTTCAGGAACATAAATTTGGCTCAGGCCAGAAGAGCTGGGTTTCTTGGAATGGTCAGGCCCACCCTCTTCTCTGCTTACATTTCCTCTTTATCCCCAACACTGCAGTCCCCCTGTATGTACATGGTGTCCTTTGGTCTCTACTGGATACCTTGGCATTGAGACTCGAAGCTGGCCCAGTTGAGCATATTTTTTCCTATTTCTTTGAAAGCCTGTAATGGGATGATTTCATATCTTTAATTTCAGCATTTCATGCCATATTTTACAACTTGGCATTCAATGTTCTGATTCCATCTTCATATTTAAACTATTCTCTCGAACAAAAATAAAATGATTTACCATCCAAAATGTACTGAGGAATATAAAATTGGAAAGTTTCATCATGCAAGCATTTTTTTAATCAAACTGGCTCAGTAGTCTCTGAACATCAGTTACAAAAATAAAGCTATGAAAACCTGTATGAACTTGGTATCATCAAAGAAACACACTGTATGATTTTTCAATTCAATTTAGCAAAAGAGTAATTCATAGCATCTGAATATTTCAACTGAACTTAAGTACATGAGGATCCCATCTTTGATTCTTCAGTTCTGCAGTAGTTTTGTTCTGTGGCAGCATTTTTTGGGTCTAATACTTGTGAAATGTTCTAGCTTTGCAAAAACAAGATAAAGCAAGACATGTTGCTTTAATGTTACCTGAAAACCATGTCTTGACTGGGGCTACACAAATATTAGTGTTTTCGTTAATGTTTGCATGTGAAGAAATAAGAAACATCTGTGGACCTTCTGGAATCATCTTTTAGAGGACAATAGTGTATTCATGATAAAGGAAACTTGGAGACCACTCTCTCAGGTTAGCTAGAATTGGGTTTCAAAATGATGTTGGGCTTTTCACTTGAGTAGCACAGACACAATTGCTTTTCATGGCTATTGCTTTCTGGGGAAGGAGAAAATTAGGGAATTTTACTTACAAAAAGACAGTTGATTATCCTCTGCATTTTAAGCAAAGTTGTTTAACTAAATTGAAGTATTTTCTCTTGAAGGTACCAGGGTTATGTACAGTAGCGAATGGTTTTCTGTAAGCTTTTTTGAATTTTACAAGAAGAGGAACCTCAGCACCTCCTTGATGTGAACAGATCAGCACACAGTTGACCACACACTGGACTCAGTGACTGGTTGTGCTTCTTGGTTACCCACCCCTCTGGGGTTTTACTCTAAGTCCACTTTCCTAACGAGATAGGACTTACTGTCTCCAGGAAAAACTCTTAACTGTAAGAAGATCTGGGAGGACTCATTGTCTCACTCATGTACTTACCCACTTGTCACACCTGTGTGCCCACCCTTGTGGTTTTAGTTACTGGGGAGCAACTCAAATTATGATAGGTAGTGTTTCACCATCGCATTTTGGAAAGGGGTTTTCTTGTGTTTGAATCACTCATTCTCCAGTTATGATTGCTCCGAATGTTTGCCATGTTTGTGTGGAGGGTTTCTGTCGTAACAGTACTTGTTCATTTCCTCGAGCCTTCCTGGGTTGCTGGCCAGTATGTGGATGTTGTATGTACTTACAGCAGAAAGCCCTAACATGATTTGGTGACTAATTCATTTTAATGTCAGCAGATGTGATACAGTACATACATTTATACATGATGTATATACAGATATACATATACATTTACAACTTCTATGGCCATTAAAATTATAAATATTTAATAACAGATAATCAGATCCCTTTGAATGAAGATACAATGCTGTATTAGAAAGGGTGATAATTATCACCCATCTAAACAGCAGGTTTTTTTTTCTTTACACTTAGAACCTAAGAGAACTCAAAGAATGAATTACCAAGGTTATTACCATCAGACCTAACTTACATTTGTTCCTTTAAACAAAAAGCTTTAATCCAATAAATAAGATAATAAGATCTTTTAAATTCAGATAATTTCATTAATCTCATGTTTTGGTTATCAGCTGGTACAATACTACTAGAATAAATGAGATAAATGTTGAACCCATGGATGTCTAATTCTGTGCTAACCTAGTTTAAATAATAGAATACCCCAAAGTGGCATGTACAATCATAGGTCTGTAATTCACTGATCATTTCACTCCTCAGAAGTTCTAACAAGTCTGTATCTTGGATCCAGGCGTTTCTTAAAAAGCAAAATGCATTATATTCAGCATCTCACCCAGCAGCTTCAAAACATTCATGACTTGAAATTACTTAGAAACTAAGTGGTGTTTAGATAAGGCAACCCTGCTATCTGTAAAACTGACCTAGCCTTGGAGCAGACTTGATTACATAGCTTTAGGTTGTAGTCAATAAATAATCTTGGTGCCAAGGAAACTGTCTTGGCTGGCCCTTAAAGGAAGAGCTATACAGACTCAGATGTCCACACCTTATTCTCTGCCACCACTTCCTCTTCCGTATCCACATGACATTTGATTAGATGCAATGACCTTGAGTCCTCTTGTAAAGTAATGATACAGCAATGACAAAGGCCAATAGGCATCAAAACCTATTAAGTTCATTAGAAAATAAGTCCTTCAGTGGCAGATCTGAAACTTGTATCACTGTTGGAAGGAGGACAGTGCTGTTGAAGCACAGGTTTCTTGACCCCACTCTGAGTTTCTGTTTCAGGAGGTCTATACAACCCAAGACTTTGCACTTCTCATGGGATAGTCTGAGCTTCACGCTGCTGTTCCTTGGAGAGTACTTGGAGAAACACTCGCTTAGTTAGTGCTTCTGGGTTCTGCCTGGAAACGGTTTTGCATCATGTTTTTAAGGAGTGATTTTTCTCTGAAAGGAAGGCTTATTCCTCGATCATTCCCAGACAGGAATCACAAAAATGCTGTCCATGTATAGATACTACATATTCGTATGAATCTCTGGTACTCCCCTTGGTTGCCAGACAAAATAACAAGCACCCAGTTAAACTTCACTTTAAACAGTTTTTAGTGTGTCTTATCACTTAAACTTGGAAGCCTACATTTGTGTCACAAGGTAATTCCTACCCTAATTTCCTTGTCCTAAAGTATAACCTACTCAATTAAGCAAGATGTCATTTCAATGAACACATAAGTGTGTACAGTCTTTCTAAAAGTTTCTATGACTTCTGTAAAGGAGAATCGAACTTGGTCATCTTAAAATTTAAATAACAAACTTGATGACCACTTCCAGTTAATCATTAACTTGAATTTTATTCTTCAAATGATCTTCTATACATGGTTCCTGAAAAAGTAAGGCAAGTGCTACAGCATTAAATCGGCAGCAATCTGCCTTCACTTAGAAGCTGTAACACAGTGCAGCTCTGGAGGAAAGGGGATCCTGGAGGCAGGTTTCTGGGTTGTCATCCAGAGTCCATGAGGAAGCCTCACTGTCCGTTTTCTAACTTGGAGAGGGAATGAGCTACACATCTGGTAAATATTAGACTTCAGAAACCCAGCGTTGAAGGGGCCTCCTTGATCACTGTGTGGCTGATGGATGGCAACCCACGTTACAAAGGTGTTGCCCATGTGCACTCCAATGGCATACGAACAGAGGGCCCTGTTGCATCCTGATGTACAACTCCTAATAGCATTGGTTGGAGTTTCCGGAGTTAAGCAGCATCAGGTCTGATTTCTTAAATGAGTCAAAATTCTGCAAAGCTTGTGTGTTCATCTTTTTCCTATGAAAAGGAATGTTTTGAGTGGACAGAAATTGATTGCTGTATCCTATGGCAGGCACCCATGTGGTGCTCATTGAAATAGAATGAGCTTGTATTTGCAAGCAAGTGGTGGCTATCCTTAGAGTTCATTAGTATTTGTATATCTTAACCAGGATTTCTTAATGTCAAAGATGAGTCTCTTTGTACTTCTAACTTTCCAGGTACATAGTCCATAGTACATCATATCACTTTTAGGACAAACACTAATAATTAAGCCTGATATGCACTGCTTTAATAAACTGGCTGTTTAGTTGTTGGTTGATATTTTGTCTTATTTTAGAGTGAATTTGAGTAGCTCCCAGATCAAATGTTTTCTAATGAAGGGCTATGGAAGCTGAAGGAAATACATTACCTCGGGTGTTTTTGGTACTTGCATAAGAGAATGGTTTTGGGAGATTATTCATCAAATGCCAACTTTCCAGGATTCTTACTGATCATGCTCTAAACTATTTTACAGGAAGAAAAATCCTCGAGATTTTTGGATTGAAACTTGAGTGTTTTTGGAATATCCCTATTGAAGGAACTTGGCCACTAGAATTGCTAAAAATGAGAACATATTTGTCAAACTACTCAAGTCACACCTCAGCTAAACAAGTGTCCCTTTCAAACATGTTTGTAAGAAAACCCATTTCTCTTTTGGTAAAGAAAAGCTCTTCTTGCTGAGCCACTCAAAGAAGGGTTTGAGGGAAGGAAAACTTCTGGCCTTTAAGAAGCCAATTTCTTGAGTCCACTGCCATTTAGATTCCTTCTACGACCCTGCACTTAACACAACTCTCTCATTGTCACTATTGGCCTTTGTGTGGCTAAGGATGTGGCATTTTCTAGTCTTTTGTCTCTGAAGTGGCAGATATATGGGACCATCCCAGCAAATGCTGGCACCTCTTGGTTCTTGGGATGCCGTGTGGCCTGGGTATCTCCAACTTTCTTGGCTTCTGTGCAGGATTCTCCCTGAGCTCTTCAAAGGTCATGTTCTGTACCCTGCTGCTCACCCAGGGAGATTGCCTCCACACTCACGACCTCATCAGCTACAGGGCATGTTCTAGATGTGTACCTCCACTTCAGTTGTCTACCCCCAGCTCCAGATAGTCTGCATTTCTTGATGCACCCATCTGACTCGTACAAAGTACCTAACAGGTCCTGGTATCTGATCCCTCTCCCAACCCAACTCCTCTCAGGCAGTGGTCTTCATGTCCTCTCAGTAGCTCAGGCCCAAAGGATTGATGCCATTAGAATCACTTTTGAGTGCCTCTTTCTTCGTATTTCTCATCCTCTAACCATCCTAACTACATTGACATTTCAACTCCCATCTTGGGATTCATGTTTCCTGTCATTAACTCTTAAGGTTACTTGGTACACTATACACTATCTCAACGTCTGCTGCCATTTTAATACAAGATTTCTGTCTGTTCACTGTTGTATCTCTAGACTATCAATAGTACCTGATAGTGTTTCAAAACATTGAACAAATGAATGCTAAACCATACTGCATGTAGCCTTTACTAAATTTAAGAGATTGGAAGAGTCAAATAGGCAAATCTCAGAAATAGCAAGATGACCACTCGTACTCGATGGTCACAGTTGGATATGGGGTTTGTTAGGATTGTTGCCTGAGTTTCTCACAAGCTTAACAGCTTTGAAGGGACAGCCTACACCAGTACTCTTCCCAGTTAATACACCATCAGGGTTCTGCCTCTACACAAATAGGAATTCTATAAACTTAACTACTTTGTCAATGTCTTATGCAACTCCTATTGCTGTGGAGGGCAATAGAAGTAATTTTTCTGGTACTTCAAGGAAATATTAAACTAATTAGAGAAAGTGCTGAAACTACAGAAATGTAGCTGCGTGAATCTATAATTTAGACACAGCTTTGAGAATGGAGACTGAGTATCTCTGTAGTGAATACATCCACCCTGAATTGGGAATTTGGCTAAATGACAAGAACACTGAGAAGCAATAGTAGAACAAAACAAAAGGGCAGGTATTATGAATCAAGAATTTCATGGTGGCTGATCTGAAGTTTGTTTTGCTGTACTCTTTAGTGTACTGCTTCCTAAATTTCACCCTTGTGCTCCTACTCTAACTTGTCATGATGCTCATCCTAAAAGAACACTTAGGGCATTCTTTGAGGTATTTGAACTTGGTAAATAGCTTCTAGGAAAGGACATTTTTACAGAATGACAACCAAGTCAGGTCTATCATTTTGGAAGGTCGGTTCTCATTTTCCTGTGAATGGGTCATAGTGCTTTAGAATGTTCAGATGCAATGCATGGAAAAGTCAGGATGAGAACTGGACCACAAGGGACTTGTTTCCAGGTGCAAATCTGAGTTGATTTCTGACTATGCAATAGGCCTTGTGGCAACAGTCATACATGTGCAACCTTACTTGATGCTCACACCCACCTAGCACATGATTGGGGTTTGTAGCCAGTGAGTGTATGAAGGGTGTGCGATGAGTTTGAACAGTGGTAAGCTTTAGCACTGACCATCTGCATTTGGGAAGTTTCAAAAGGATGGTAAATTTGCCATAGTAATAGGCACCACCTGTAACTCACCTCCTTGCTGCTGTGTAGAGTACTTGAGTCTCCTACTTAGGTTCCCACTTACAGTCTCCACTTGAGTCCTCTGTTTACTTCTAGAACCACTGTTCTTGAATAAGCATGGTAAACCATGCCTGGGTTTGGCTTGGTCAGTGTCTTTCTACTACCAATCTTGCAGGAGGAGCATCATGTGCTTAAAGACAGGGAAGTCATCCATGAGCTACATTCTTTGCCACAATGCTCGAGTCTACCATTGTAATGAAAATAATTGTCACCCAACTACTCATGTACATTTTTTTTGTTCTTTTTAACTTTTATTTAATGAATATAAATTTCCAAAGTACAGCTTATGGATTACAATGGCTTCCCCCCATAATTTCCCTCCCACCTGCAACCCTCCCCTTTCCCACTCCCTCTCTCCTTCCATTCACATCAAGATTCATTTTCGATTCTCTATATACAGAAGATCAGTTTAGTATATATTAAGTAAAGGTTTCAACAGTTTGCACCCACATAGAAATAAAGTGAAAAATACTGTGAGTACTAGTTATAGCATTAAATCTCAATGTACAGCACACTAAGGACAGAGATCCTACATGAGGAGTAAGTGCACAGTGACTCCTGTTGTTGACTTAACAAATTGACACTCTTGTTTATGGCATCAGTAATCACCCTAGGCTCTTGTCATGTGTTTCCAAGGCTATGGAAGCCTTTTGAGTTTGCTGACTCTGATCTTATTTAGACAAGGTCATAGTCAAAGTGGAAGTTCTCTCCTCCCTTCAGAGAAAGGTACCTCCTCCTTTGACCTGTTCTTTCCACTGGGATCTCACTCACAGAGATCTTCCATTTAGGTCATTTTTTTTTTTTTTGCCAGAGTGTCTTGGCTTTCCATGCCTAAAATACTCTCATGGGCTTTTCAGCCAGATCCGAATGCCTTAAGGGCTGATTCTGAGGCCAGAGTGCTGTTTAGGACATCTGCCATTCTATGAGTCTGCTGTGTATCCCACTTCCCATGTTGGATTGTTCTCTCCCTTTCTTATTCTATTGGTTAGTATTTTCAGACACTAGTCTTGTTTATGTGATCCCTTTGGCTCTTAGTCCTATCATTATGATCAATTGTGAACAGAAATTGATCACTTGGACTAGTGAGATGGCATTGGTACATGCCACCTTGATGGGATTGAATTGGAATCCCCTGGTATGTTTCTAACTCTGCCGTTTGGGGCAAGTCAGCTTGAGCATGTCCCAAATTGTACATCTCTTGCCTCTTATTCCACTCTTACATTTAACAGAGATCACTTTTCAGTTAAGATTCAATACTTGAGAGTAACTATTAATTACAGAATTCATTCAATAATATTAAGTGGAACAAACAAAAAAAAACTAGGAGGGATAAAGTATTAAGTTGTTCATTGACAGTCAGGACAAGTGCTGATCAAGTCACTGTTTCTCATAGTGTCCATTTTACTTCAACAGGTTTCCTTTTTGGTGCTCAGTTAGTTGTCACCAATCAGGGAGAACATATGATATTTGTCCCTTTGGGACTGGCTTATTTCACTCAGCATAATGTTTTCCAGATTCCTCCATTTTGTTGCAAATGACCGGATTTCATTGCCTTTGACTGCTGTATAGTATTCTGTAGAGTACATATCCCATAATTTCTTTATGCAGTCTACCGTTGATGGGCATTTGTGTTGATTCCAGGTCTTAGCTATTGTGAATTGAGCTGCAATAGACATTAAGGTGCAAACCGCTTTTTTGTTTGCCAATTTAATTTCCTTTGGGTAAATTCCAAGGAGTGGGATGGCTGGGTTGAATGGTAGGGTTATATTCAGGTTTCTGAGAAATCTCCAGACTGACTTCCATAGTGGCTTAACCAGTTTACATTCCCACCAACAGTGGGTTAGTGTCCCTTTTCCCCCACATCCTCGCCAGCATCTATTGTTGGTAGATTTCTGAATGTGAGCCATTCTGACTGGGGTGAGGTGAAACCTCTTTGTGGTTTTGATTTGCATTTTCCTGATTGCTAGTGATCTTGAACATTTTTTCATGTGTCTGGCCATTTGGATTTCCTCTTTTGAAAAATGTCTATTGAGGTCCTTGGCCCATCTCTTAAGTGGGATGTTTGTTTGGATGTTGAGTTTCTTGATCTCTTTGTAGATTCTGGTTATTAATCCTTTATCTGTAGCATAGTCTGCAAATATTTTTTTCCCATTCTGTCTGTTGCCTCTTCACTTGCCTGTTTCTTTTGCAGTACAGAAACTTCTCAATTTGATGCAATCCCAATAGTTAATTTTGGCTTTGACTGCCTGTGCCTCCCGGGTCTTTTCCAGGAAGTCTTTGCTGGTGCCAACATCTTTCAGGGTTTCTCCAATGCTCTCTAATAATTTGGTGCTGGGTCGTAGATTTAGGTCTTTAATCCATGCTGAGTGGATTTTTGTGTAAGGTGTAAGGTAGGGGTCTTGCTTCATGCTTCTGCACGTGGAAATCCAGTTTTCCCAGCACCATTTATTGAATAGACTATCCTTGCTCCAGGAATTGGTTTTAGATCCTTGATCAAATATAAGTTGACTGTAGAAACTATCCCTCTTTGCAGACGATATGATTATTTAGGGGATCCAAAGAACTCTACTAAGAGACTATTGGAACTCATAGAGTTTGGCAAAGTAGCAGGATATAAAATTCACAAAAATTAACAGCTTTTGTATACACAGGCAATGCTACGGCTGAGAAAGGACTTCTACGATCAATCCCATTCACAATAGCTACAAAAACAATCAAATACCTTGGAATAAACTTAACCAAGGATGTTAAAGATCCTCTACGATGAGAATTACAAAATCTTAAATAGAAGAGGATACCAAAAAATGGAAAAACCCTCCATGCTCATGGATTGGAAGAATCAACATCATCAAAATGTCCATTCTCCCAAAAGCAATTTATAGATGCAATGCGATACCAATGAAGGATACCAAAGACATTCTTCTCAGATCTGGAAAAAATGATGCTGAAATTCATATGGAGACACAGGAGATCTTGAATAGCTAAAGCAATTTTGTACAAAAAAAAAAAAAAAAGCCGGAGGCATCACAATACCAGATTTCAGGACATACTACAGGGCAGTTGTAATCAAAACAGCATGGTACTGGTACAGAAACAGATGGATAGACCAATGGAACAGAATAGAAACATCAGAAATCAACCCATGTGCATTTGACCATTGTATGAGAAACAATACGTTAGCACCAACTAAAGTTGTTGGAATAACTTTTTTGGAAGATCCATGAGTTTAATGCTAAGAATCATACTCGGACTACTACTTCTGATGTTTTCATGGATTTACTAGCCATCAGGCATAATGGGCATACTCTCTACCCATTTCTACTCTTTATTCCTCTTCATCTAAACCATCTGGTCTGAAAGACTTGATAGAATTATTCTCTTCTCTCTCATGCCCCCATAAAGAACCCACAAAAACCCCTGTAACTTCAAGAAAGGATTTAGCCTGGTACAACTGGAAGGTGAAGGCAACTTTCTCAAACTTTTTTCCTGCTGTCTTCCCCCACCACTGGTCTCTACCTAGGCAGGCTAGGTGCAATACTCTGTGCACGGAAGGTACTTAACATGTCTTTTCTGAGTATTTAGCAGCATTTGTGAGGTATATTGTTGCTATTGCTGCTGATAAAGTGGGTATTTTTACAGGAATGTGGTGATACAAAGTTCACAGAAAAATTTCCCTGTCGAAATGTTTCTAAATTAGTATGTGACACTTCAGTGGATATCATTTCAAACACAGCTATAAGCTCTGCGGAAGATAAATCGGTGTTTATTAGCCAATGTGCTGTCACTTCTTAAAGCGCCACTTCCACTTGTGATAAACTTGGCAGCCAAAGAGATGACGAGTATTGGGAAGTGTATTGCCCATGGTTCCCAGGCAAAATGCCATGTGTATTTTGTAAATGCTTCTGTTTTTAATTTCACCTTGTCTCTTCCCAAAATACGATTTCAGTAATATTTTCTTCAGTTCTTCTTAATCAATGTTTCACAATTATGATTAAAAATCAGTATTCATTTACTTCATCTCCTCCTTCTACAACCTCTACCTGGGTTTTGCAAATTATACAATGGGTTCTTGGGAGTGGGGGCAGGTGTTGTGGTATGGTAACTTAAGCTGCCATTTGGGACGCCTACATCCTATAATAGAGTGCCTGAAATTAGGCCCCACCTCCTCCTTACCCAGTTTCCTGCTAATGCCCCTGGGAAGCAGCAGATGATGGCTCAAGTGCTTACAGCCATGTGCTAGCCACGTGGGAGATCCAGATGGAGTCCTGGGATCCTGGCTTTGGTCTGGCCCAGCCCTGGTTGTTGCAGGCATTCAGGGAGTGAATCAGTAGATGGGATTTCTCTCCTTCTCCCTCCCTTCCCTACTCCTCTCCCTTTCAAATGCACACTTACATAAACCTTCAAAATGGTTTGTCACCCTGTTTTTCCCCCTTCTGTAATTATGGTGTCCAAGTCATGGGCAGTTAAAATTGTTTTTTTTGTTGTTGTTGTTGTTGCAGCTTGGAGAAAGATAAAAGGACTGTAAACTCTTGCAACCTCAGCCTAAGGAGTCGCCAGCAGTTCTAAAGCTCGCTGGAGGTATGTTGTCTTCCTTGAACTCTGCCATGCTGCCTTTCATTTTCCTGGGAGAACCTACTCAAGAATCCAGTGACTTCTAGATCTTGTATTTTGGAACTGGGAGCATAACTGGCATAACCTGAACAAGCAATTACAAGTAGCAGATGGAAGTTCGGTTTAGAGGCATGGGCCTTTGTGGCAAAGAGGCATCATCCTATGTCAGAAGCCAGCCTGCTAGATCACCAGCATGTCTGGCAATACCTTAGTCCTAGCCCTAATAGCGTTGCAAGCTTCTCCTTTTCCAGTCAATCGTTCATCTCCTCTTCCTCTCCCTCTCCCTCCCCCATTGAACTGAGATCAGCCAGGCATGCAGAACAAAGGCTGTGGGATGAGTGATTTGGGGCTGATGTGCTCTGAGGGTACTGGGTAAGGCCCTACATCCAGATGGGCTACAGAGCAGACTGCCTTCTTCCTGTGTGTACCCAAAGTTAGATGACAAATCACCCCTAAGCAGAAAACTAAAAATCCAAAGCATAAAAACACAGCAAAGAAAACACATTCGTCTTCATCTAAAACCATGGGATGTTGTGAAGATCTTCTCACCATTCTGAAAAGCCATGAAACCTTTGCCCTCTCGGTTGACGTTGGCTTCCTGGAGGGCTCTGCCAGCTAGTGTCCCTTCCCCAACATGCCTGGCCTTCCAGATAGGATTTGTTGCAACACCTTCAGTGTGTTGACATGTGTGGACTCCTTTTTGGATTTCACATCCAATTTAGTACTCCTAAAAAAATCACCATAAATATCGTTGGATGCCATTTTTTGTCTGAAACAAGCCAGCTTGAATGAGTGAGGGGGATGTCCTGTTGAGCCTTCAGCATATGCAAAGGAAGTGGATTTTCTGGCTGCCTTGTGTCCGGTGCTGCTGGTGCACCCATGGTGCAGTGAGCACTCGCACGTTCCCCATGCACTCGCTACACTGCCACTTCTCCTTCCATACCCTCTTCACAGCTTGCTGCAGGGAGCGCTTCCACTGCTTCCTGCCCTTATACAAATGTAACCTCACATTCATAATTACGCATTTGGAGGAAGCATGCTGTATCCTAAGTTGCCATCTGGGGAGGTGGCTGTTGAGATTGAGCTTAAACTAAGATGGTTTAGGAGGAAAACCGGAAGAGCAGCATTTCTCTACTTTTTCGTAACCGCTGGGAGGAGTCCACCCATTCTGCAAGCTGGGGCTGCTGCTGGCCAGCTGGCAGGGAGCACTGCAGAATGAGGGCCAGCTACTCAGCAGCTGTGACTGCTGCTCCATGTGCAGCACATACCCTGTGCCAAGCCCCGAAGCAAATATGTGGGTCCCTTTAAAACAAGATCTTCAAAGCCACAGAGAAAGCATCTCCTACAGTGTACATGCTTCGACCTCGTGTTCTCATGCTCTTCTCCCTTCCTCTGCCAGTGTAGACACCCCACAGTTCCTTTAGAATTGATGTAAATAGTGAGGGAGCCATCTACTTGATCAGCCTCCGGAAACTGCTTTTCAGGTAACTTGTAGGGAAACCTAACACCTGTACCTGCCTCCCCACCCCCCTACCCACACCCATATTTTTAAGAACCCTGTAATTCGGGGGGCTGGCACGGTGGCTCACTTGGTTAATCCTCCACCTGCGGCACCGGCATCCCATATGAGTACTGGTTATAGTCCTGGTTGGTCCTCTTCCAGTCCAGCTCTCTGCTGTGTCCTGGAACAGCAGTGGAGGATGGCCCAAGTGCTTGGGCCCCTGCACCCTCATGGGAGACGGGAGGAGGCTCCTGGCTTCGGATTGGAGCAGTGCCGGCCAAAGTGCCATTTGGGGAGTGTGAACCAACAGAAGGAAGATCTTTCTGTCTCACTGTCTATAACGCTACCTGTCAATTTAAATCTTGAATTTGGAAAAACACTCAGGTTCAAAAATCATTTGTCTTTGATTTTATCATAAAAGCATGTTTTAAGCTTTGTAAAGCACATGCTGGGTACCTTTGGGAAATATTGTGAGATTTTTCTTTATTTTAGTGACTTTAGAAGTTAATCCACAGTTAAGTCTTTTCGGGATATGGTGTTCCTTTTTTTTTTTTTTTTTTTTTTTGACAGGCAGAGTTAGAGACAGGAAGGTCTTCCTTCTGTTGGTTCACCACCCAAATGAAATGGCAGCTATGGCCGGTGCGTTGCACCGAGCCAGAGCCGGGTGCTTCCTCTTGGTCTCCCATGCGGGTGCAGAAACCAAGCACTTGGGCTATCCTCCACTGCACTTCCACGCCACAGCAGAGAGCTGGACTGGAAGAGGAGCAACCAGGACAGAATCCGGCGCCCCAACCAAGACTAGAACTCAGTGTGCCGGCGCCGCAGGCGGAGGATTGGCCTAGTGAGCCATGGCGCCGGCCCCAAAACTTTCTAGTACCATTCTTTCCTATCCAAGGTCATTGAAGATCATGAGAACTGAACTTGGGATAGACTGATCAGGTATTCCATTTTATAAGGAGATTTTTCACTTAAGTAAATGTGAATTCAAGAATGAAGACTGTTTATAATAATCACTTACAGAAATTACTTCCTGTTAGAAATGAGAAGAAATCTTCCTATTTTGTGGACATGTTAAAATACAGATGGCAAGAGGCCAGCTGTGTAAAGATAGGGGAGGGCATGCAGAGGTTCAGAAAGGGCAAAGATATTCCCTGACTTGGAGTCCTGTTGGCTTTTGGAACTTAAAGACCTCTCACTGTGGAAAACTATGTCCTTTGGGAATCGACGCGTGCTGGAAGGGAACTGGCCAGCTCAGCACTACGTGGTGACATCTCCTTATGTTCTCCTAAGCAGCAGCCAAAGAGTCACACAGCAGTTGTTTCACGGACTGGCATTCAGATGAGGAGTCCAGCTGCTGAGCAGTAGAGAAACATGAATTTCATTTTTCAGAGAAACTGAAGGGAATCCATTTTAATTCTTGGCAACTCTTCTCAAGAACGCTCTCTGCTTGCTAACTGTTCGTTCACTCATTCTCCACAGTCTAAGAACCTAGAAACGGGCTGGCAAAAGCCTTGCTGACTCTGGGGTTAAAATGTATGTGCTAACAGGACTCTGGTTCACATGATGCAGATCTACTTGTATGTATATGCAACATATATGTACACATCTACACATCTACACATGACTCTTGGTTTAAGCATCATCATCATATAAAAATGACTGGAAGTAATTGTTGCAACACAAGTGAGGGTATCTTAAAGTCTATATAGAAAAATGGAATTAAAAGCCAAGCTTATTTTGATGCAAAAACTTTCTTAAATCCATGCATAGTTAGATCTTATGTAAACTTTTCCAAGTATGGTTATTTAAGATGGTAACATTATAGGCAACATGTGTAACTTTTATTTTTAACTTTAATATATAAATTTCCAAAGTACAGCATTTGTATTACATTGGCTCCCCCCCATAACTTCCCTCCCATCTCCCATTCCATTTACATCAAGGTTCATTTTCAATTATCTTTATATACAGAAGATCAACTTAATATATATTAAGTAAAGATTTCAGTAGTTTGCACTCACACAGAAACACAAAGTGTAAAGTACTGTTTGAGTACTAGTTATAGCATTAATTCACATTGTACAACACATTAAGGACAGAGATCCTACATGGGGAATAAGTGTACAGTGACTCCTGTTATGGATTTAACAATTGACACTCTTGTTTATGGCATCAGTAATCGCCCTAGGCTCTTGTCATGAGTTGCCAAGACTGGAAGCCTTTTGATTTGCCAACTCTGATCTCATTTAGACAAGGCCAAAGTGGAAGTTCTCTCCTCCCTTCAGAGAAAGGTACCTCCTCCTTTGGTGGCCCGTTCTTTCCACTGGGATCTCACTCAGATCTTTCATTTAGGTGTGTGTGTGTGTGTGTGTGTGTGTGTGTGGTTTTTTTTTGTTTGTTTGTTTGTTTTTCCAGAGTGTCTTGGCTTTCCATGCCTGAAATACTCTCATGGGCTCTTCAGCCATATCTGAATGCCTTAAGGGCTGATTCTGAGGCCAGAGTGCTGTTTAGGACATCTGCCATTCTATGAGTCTGCTGTGTATCCCGCTTCCCATGTTGGATCATTCTCTCTTTAATTCTATCAGTTAATATTTGCAGATACAGTCTTGTTTATGTGATCCCTTTTGACTCTTAGTACTATCATTATGATCAATTGTGAACTGAAATTGATCACTTGGACCAGTGAGATGGCATTGGTACATGCCACCTTGATGGGATTGGATTAAAGTCCCCAGGTACGTATCTAATTCTGTTTGGGTCAAGTCCGATTGAGCATGTGCCAAACTGTACATCTCCTCCCTCTCTTATTCCCACTCATATTTAACAGGGATCACTTTTCAGTTAAATTTAAACACCTAAGAATAATTGTGTTAATTAGTTCATTGTTTTTGACTGCTGTATAGTATTCTATAGAGTACATGTCCCATAATTTCTTTATCCAGTCTACTGTTGATGGGCATTTGGGTTGGTTCCAGGTCTTAGCTATTGTGAATTGAGCTGCAATAAACATTAATGTGCAGACAGCTTGTTTGTTTGCCAATTTCGTTTCCTTTGGGTAAATTCCAAGGAGTGGGATGGCTGGGTTGAATGGTAGGGTTATATTCAGGTTTCTGAGGAATCTCCAAACTGACTTCCATAGTGGCTTAACCAGTTTGCATTCCCACCAACAGTGGGTTAGTGTCCCTTTTCCCCCACATCCTCTCCAGCATCTATTGTTGGTAGATTTCTGAATGTGAGCCATTCTAACTGGGGTGAGGTGAAATTAGCTTAACCAATAGTATTAAGTAGAACAACAAATACTAAATGGGATGAAGTATTAAGTTGTTCATCAACAGGGCAAGGGCTGATCAAGTCACTATTTCTCAGTGTCCATTTCACTTCAACAGGTTTCCTTTTTGGTGCTTGGCTAGTTGTCACTGATTAGGAAGAACATATGATATTTGTCCCTTTGGGACTAGCTTATTTCACTCAGCATGATGTTTTCCAGATTCCTCCATTTTGTTGCAAATGACCTAAATGCCCATCAACAGTAGACTGGATAAAGAAATTATGGGGGCCGGCGCTGTGGCTCACTAGGCTAATCCTCCGCCTTGCGGCGCCAGCACACCGGGTTCTAGTCCTGGTCGGGGCGCCAGATTCTGTCCCGGTTGCCCCTCTTCCAGGCCAGCTCTTGCTGTGGCCCGGGAGTGCAGTGGAGGATGGCCCAAGTGCTTGGGCCCTGCACCCCATGGGAGACCAGCATAAGTACCTGGCTCCTGCAATCAGATCAGCGTGGTGTGCCAGCTGCAGTGCGCCGGCCATTGGAGGGTGAACCAACAGCAAAAGGAAGACCTTTCTCTCTGTCTCTCTCTCACTGTCCACTCTGCCTGTCAAAAAAAAATTATGGGATATGTACTCTATAGAATACTATACAGCAGTTTAACTTTTATTTCTACTATTTCTCTAAAATTCCACAAATGGATATACAAGAAAACATGCTCCAAATATCATTACTGGACAGAGGCAAAAGTCTTTAAGCATGAGTTATCAGAACTTAGGAAATTTAGAAAAATCTCAATATGGTCAGTCAATGGAGTCTCCCTATGAGCAGGAATCTTGCTCATATCCCTAGAAATTTCTGGGATATGCAGGAGGACAGCAGAGACAATTTACAATAGAACAGCTGCATCAACTTGGGCCACAATAACAAAAGACTAGGCTGGTGGTAGGGGAACTGGGGATGTCAACAAGCAAACCTGATGTCTTATAGCTCAGACACAGAAGTCAAATAAAGAAGCCAGCATAGTTAGGTTCTGCTGAGCTCTGTCTTCCCGACTTGTAGATGTCTGCCTTCATGTGAGTGAATAAGAGAACACGTTCCAGTGTTCTCTCTTCTAATCCTATTGGATGAGAATCTTGTCCATAAGACCTTATCTTCAAATACCATCACATTGAGAGGTCAAGCCTCAACCTACTAATCTGGGGAGGCGAGACGCATGAACATTCAGATAAAACAGAGGTTGCCCATAGTTCTCTATTCTAGGCTCGTGAAATCTCTTGTGGGTGGTTTTCAGGGATTCACAGCTTTCAGTAGCCAAACTAAGGCAGCTGGATTGAAATGGGCAATAGGATCAATGTAGAGGTAACACAATGTCCTTTTGGAGCTCCTTAAACTGAAAAGCAATATTATTCTCGAAATGGCAAAGAACCTTTCAACCCAACATGCTCTTTTCAATTCAACGCAGATGATAGGAAAAAGAGGCTTACACAGAAATTAAAAGAAAAACAAATTCAAAACAGATGTCAGGAAATACTTTGGTCCCTAGAGGAAGAAAAACATAGATGAGAAGAATATTTAAACTAGGCAGTTTACTGAGTTAAACTTGGATCATTTAAAAATAGACTGGGTGCTGGGCTGGGGGTGGGATGGGTAGGTGTTAAATTCAGTGAGAAATGTGACCTTCCAAAGAGAAAAATGTACCCAGTGTGAGGTGGTACTGTTTATTATGTTGCCTTGCCCTGTTATGTCGGTCTCTCCTTGGGTATTTGAAAAGGTGTACTCAAATTGTGTTCATGAGACAGGAAATACATGTTTTAGCAGGAAATAAATCTGCCTCTATAGACATAGATGGCTGTGTATTTCATTAAGTTGGGAGCCAGTTGTGCCCCTTTTCACCTTAGCCTCCACTTTAGATTCCATCACCTTGACAGAGACTTGCAGACAAAGGCCTTTGGAGCTGGTTCTCTGACTCGGATCAGGTTTATAGACCAAAATTTCCTGAGTGATTATCGTTGGAGAAAGTCTCCCTGTGGCCTCACATCTAACACTCTCTCCTGTTTCCAGGGTGGGAGTATGGGTCAAAAAGTTGCAGGCAAGTCTGGGACCATGAACACTTCTTCTGGTTTTACAAATGTTGGCCCAAGAAGATTGTGCTTTGCCAAGCTCTTTAACCACATCGTTGTGGGTCCCTTTCAACCCTGCATCATTAAGTCACTCCTCAAAATGACTCAAGAAAAACATTGCTTGGCAGTGAGGTATAAATAGGGTGTAATGTTAGGAATCAAAGGTTTTGGTAAATCATGAAATTATAGTTCCTATTGTGGAAATATTCACAATATAATGGAAAATCAATGATGTGTTTGCAGTAAAGAATAATAGATTCTGACAAAATCCCATACAAAGCATTGATTCATGAATGTGTTCCCAGTGCCTAGTGCAACACCTGGTTTGTAACATGTACTCTGTAAATTGCTTTGAAGGAATAAATATTCCCTGCTCTCAATTGTTCAAATGACTACTTCTACTTTCCCTTGTCCTCCATGTAATCATTTGCTATCATTAACATCAGTTAAGCCCCTTTCCTGGAATCATTCCAAAAGAGGGTCCCTGCTCCCACATTCCTATGTGCTCTGCTAACCCTTTGGTCATCCATATTCTTCTAACTATAATAGTCTATTGTAATGACAGACTAATTGTTCTGTCCTGCAAGATCATGAAGATATGTCACTGTTTTGCTTGTCTTTAGAATTTGGTACTTTTTCTAGCCTAGAGTCAATGAGCATTGAAAGTTTATTGGACTGACTTAATAAATTATTTGAACTCGCCCAAAAGGATAAGCCTGAGACAAGATCTTGGGTGTGCATGGTCTATCTGGAAGTGGACTCCAGGAATTGAGGGCATGTGAAAATGAGATGGGGGAGAAGACTGCCGATAAAAAGTACATTATAGTGCTGATTGTCTCTGAGCCACTAGGATTCCAGCCCTGTGGGGACAGTAGGAAAACCTGTACATACAAATTTTTCAGTTGTAGTTGACTTGCAAGCTCTAGCTCGGAACTCTCCAAAGGAAGAGGTTCTGTCATTTATTTTCTCATCCCTGCACTCACTTGTAATGACTATCCCCACCATGTCTTGTATCCCTAACAGTGAGCTCCCAAGGATTTGAAGAAAACTCAAGCACAGGAGTGCATGGGATGGGAAGCTGCCAGTATTTGGGGATCTGTCCATCTTTGCTACAGTTGATGGCAGAGGTGGCTTGAAAGGTAAAAATGTCAACTCAATTCTCAGGAAGCATTTGTTGAATAGAGTAACTGAGGAATGAATTAGAGAACTTTGAACCTTGATAGTGCATGAACTAATCATGTTCATCTAATACCTTATGATAAAGATCTCCTTGATGTGTCCAGTGGCTTTCCTTCTTCCCACTCATGCTTAGATCTCTTTAGAGGGTCATGGTTTGAGAAAATGCAAAATCAATATTGAGCATTTGATGCATTTGTCAAGACACTGCTGTGATGCCCACGTTCCACATTAGAGTATCTGGGTTTGAGTTCCGGCTTTGCTTCTGATTCCAGCTTCCTGTGAATGTGCATCTGGGAAGGCAGCAGGTGGTGGCTCCAAAGAGTTGAGTCCTGTCACCCACATGGGAAAACCCAGATGAATTTCAAACTCTTTACTTCATGCTGGCCCAACTGCAGCTGTTGGGGGGCACTTGTAGAGTGAACATGTAGGTGGAAGACCTGTCTCTTCAGTTTTTCAGTAAAAGGTAGAACTACAAGGCAGATCTACACCTGAGCATATATGCATTGTAGAGCTATGAGGGAATACCAAGATGACTTGCTGCTTCAAGGAATAAAGAGGAACAAGCTTGCATGTTCATGGGCATCTACTTAGCTCTCACATTTATAGCCATCAGCTCTTTGGTGCCTCGTGCCAAGTTGTGGCAGCCATGTGAAAATCTGTCATAACTTGTCTAATATGTGTGTGTCCTCCTGGACAGGGAGTTCACATTAGAGGTAGAAACACTTGCTGTAGAAATAAAAGGATTCACAATTGGTGATCATGAGAGAGACTTCCTACCTTCTAATTCCAATACCATCTACTTTATTCAGCAGAAGTGCTGAGTCAAGCAAACCTGCTCATACAAGCTAAGAAGGAATGTGATGGAAAAGACCAGTGAAAATTATGTGAATGATACAGCCATCTAAAAACCTTGGTGGTTTCTCTTTTCATCAGATACTTGCACAATTTTGCTCTCGAATTGTTTGACCGTGGAGAATTGATACTTTAATTGGTAAAGAATCTGAATTAGAATTTAGGGACTACACAAAACAGCAAGGATGATACTGAAGCAAGAGAATTTCAGACTTGGAAATATCTCTAAGTAAAAATGTGCTATATACTATAAAACTAGATGAACTGGGTTTTCTGAGACATTTGGACTAATGGTACATTTAGATGTCCTCAGATCAAAGCAGTGACAAATAAAATGTGACCTTGCTAAGTAAAGGCACCCTAATGTCCTAGAAGTGTGTCCTGTGGCAGGGGACCCAATGATGTTGTGACATTGAGTCTTGGGATTATAGGTGACTCAAGTCTAATACTTGGTGTGGGAAATCGAATAAGAAGATCCTACCTGTGAATAGATTGATTCAAGAAATAAGGAATGTAGCAAGTGCTAGGAGGTAATCTTGAATTTGTCTCCCCTCGTCAGATGAATTAGGATGGCTTTATTGATGGGAAAGCTCAATCCTGTCCCGTAAGATTCTGTGACCTTCTCCTGGATAGATGGAAGCCATACAAATGATGTACTTAAGTAACAAAGATGAAAGCTATTTAGAAAAGACTAATTCTGTGGTGTTAGAGCAGAATGGTCAATAACTTATTTGGTCTGAAATACACTCCGCATATCCGCAGAGGCTATGGAAAGCACCCCAGGGAGCTTAGTGTATTTATCCTGTTCTTAGGAGAATGAGATAATGAGAAGACCAGCTGGACTTTCGTGTAGGGTTGAGTTCTTTGTATGCATGTGAAACAGTTATTCTCTGTGCAGGCTGGGAAGGTGCTGCTCTTTACCCTTCCACTTCTGGTCTTAAATGAGCCAGAGAGTGTGAATGATCACTTTGAGGAATTTTGTCTTTTGATTAGAGTACCAATACTCAAAAGTTTACTCCCGTAAAACTCACTGCTTTCCTGCAGTGTCCTTATCAAGTCTTTAGACATGTGCCTGAGCTTCCTTGTTCTATCAGGATGATTCTGAATTATAAGCATCCCAAATTGCCCAAGTCAGTTTACTTTGCTCTGAGATAAATCATTTCTCCCGGCAGTTTGATTTCTTGAGTATTTCCCAGTATATATTTAGATATTTTGGGAATGTAGTCTTCAGATATTCCACAATGATTCTTAAAGTACAGAATATGAAATCCATCATTTCATAAATTATGCAACTGTTAGTGAAGTTGAATAACCGTGAGCTTTGGTTTGGAAGTGGGTCCTATTACACTGTTAACGTACAAAAATCTTCATCTACCTGTGATTCCACAGGCTTCATTTATGCCTGCTACCAGCAAGATGTGAATTCTCGATTGCTGCCTTATAGAAGTCGTCTTGGAGAGTTAAGCCTGTCTGACAACTCTGGATCCAGTGGGCGATTTCCCTGCTCACATGGCAGGGCATTCTGGCACATTGCTGTCTCCCTGTGCTCTGCATATCCCTCCTTCTGACCTCAGTGGCCCAGTACCCTGCCATTAAATAGCCCAGTTAGGCTGGAATGTGATAGCACCAAACCCTTGCCTTATTGTGGTCACCTTACAATAGGCTTTTGTGTCTGCCTAGATCCAGGGCAGGGGTTCTCGACCTGGGGTGATTTTTTTTGGGGGGGGGCCTTCTAACACATTTGGCAATGCTTAGAAGCATTTTTGGTGGTCATACCTGGGAGGAAGGTATTGCTGGCATCTGGAGGGTAAAGTCAGAGGATGCTGTTCAATATCTTCTAGTACACAGAGCAGCCCCTACCCCATAGAATGACATAACTCCTAATGTCAGTGTAGAACCTCTAATCATTATCAAAATGATGCGTTAAGTGTCCCCTTTGTTTACCACTGCATGTAAAGGATTTGATTTAGTTCTTATTGCGGCCCTCAAGCGGCCAATCCTGAGCAGTGGAGTGTAGAATGTATTGGGCAACAGTACAAGAATAAATACAAACATGTTTGTTGCTGTATTTCACACTAACACATTTAAAATAAAAGAGCTGTGGCATTTGTTCTGAAAGATTAGGTGTCAGAAGTTCTTGAAATTAGTTTGTTAAACCCACAGAAGAAAATAACATGAACCCATATGTGATTCCCAAGTTATGATTTCTGCCGTGTGAACTGTAGGTATTAGAGCTTATGTTCAGAGGGAGACAAGCTTAGAATCCTTTTTAGGTAATGCTAATTGTAATTTGAGAGCCAAAAATTTGTGTAGGACTTTCCCACATACTCTTCTAAAGAAATACAAATTTGTTGGTGCATTCTCAAGTTCAATTCTATGGCTTCTCTCTTGGCTTCAGTAAGGCTAATGGCTAAGGTTGCACCTATAAAAATATGCTTCCTCTGGAAATATTCAGTGCAGTAATAGTCTCCTTATGGATTTTCAAAGTAGTAATGTAGTCAGTGCTCTATTTTTTTTCCCTTGAAGGATTTAATTTATTTGAAAGGCAGTGTGACAGGGGTGGGGGGGGTTGGGGGGTGAGAAAACTTCCACCTGTTGGTTCACTCCCCAAATGGTCCCATTGGCTGGGGCTGGGGCTGGTCCAGGCTGAAGCCGAAAGTGCAGCACTCCATCTGAGTCTCCATGTGGATGGCAGTGGACCAAGTACCTGGGCCATCACCTGCTGCTGTCCCGGGAGCATTAGTAGGAAGCTGGATCTGAAACGGTGCAGCCAGGTCTTGAACCACTGCTCTGCTCTGTGAAAGTGTCGAGAGGGATGGTAACCAGCTGTGTCAAAGCTGGCCCTGGTCTGTGCTTTGATACATATTTGTCTTGTAATTTTCCTTCCTTCACCTTTAAAATTTCTGGGACATTTTGGGTGTCAAATCCTTAGTCCTTGGTGACTGATTGGAAACAGCAAGGATAGGGACTGTGGAAGATCTCTGGGCCTGATGCAGGCAAGTGCATGCAAGAATGTGCCATTGACTGCGTATCTGGGGAGTGGGGCAGAAGTTCAGTCTTGGCTGTGTTTGAGAGGCCTGTGTGGCCTGCAGGTGAAAAGTCCCAATGACTTAGTGGAAATGCAGATCATGAGACTAAACCTTCAACTAAAAGTAGCAAAGGAGATAGGTATAGGGAGACATCCAAGCGGTATGAGCAAGTGGAAGTGGGGAGAGCAGGGTGCTTCCAGGAGCCAGTCATCAAGTACGTTGTATGTCACAGAGCAGTCAATCAGACTGCACATGGCTACACATCCAAAGCCAGAACTGACTCCCATGTGTGCAACTAAAAACCGGAAAATAAGCTTAACAGCAGTGTCTATGCAGAGTCTGAACGTCAGTGCTGCAAAGGGAGGTACTGTGCAAGGAGAGTATAGCCTTGAAGCCTGAAGCCCACCAGCCTCTGGATGGAGAGGTGCTAGGACCCCAGGGAGAGGTGGACTGCAGTCATAGCAGTATGGTCTTGGCTGATTCCCGTCAGGGCTGTGTAGCTAACGACTGCGGCTGGATCTTGCAGGAGACCCTCACTGTGTAAGGCTTTAGAGGGCTCCAGCAGCTTGATAGAGGGCTCTGGCAGCTTGGTAATCAGCATTTTGTATTAGTTTTTGTTACAATTTAACAAGTCTGTTTGCTTTGAGTGCTACAAAACTTTGAACTGGCTCCTGATCCTTGACTTGAAGGGATTGATGTTTCCTCGTATTACAGGAGAGTGTTAACCTTAATTCTGTGAATTTAGTTCCACTCACCCAATTGTTTTCTAATCTTTAAAAAGGGAAAGAACCCACAACCAAGAAACATACGGTTTGGTTATTAAGAAGTGCTAGGTAGATACAACCGTCATTCTGTTGTCAGGATTGTGTAAGTGAGTTAACAATAACCATTCAAATTTCCACACAAGGAATAGGAGCTCGCTTTCTGTGGGTCTGTGTGCAATGGGTCTGAACTGTGGCTAGTTTAACACGTAAAGGTCTGAAACCGAAGCCATCCAAACTGCTGGCAGAGTGCTTGAGGGCAGAGCTGGGAGCTACCTTGTGTTAAGGAGGTTCTGCAGCATCCAATGCTCACAGACTGGAGTACATGGTGAAAATCGGAAGTCAAATGGCAAGTTTTGTTTGACAGAAACAACTTAACCCATGTTCTAAGTAGTAGTGCAGAATGTCCATTTTATGACTTGTCAGAGGCTACGCCACAGACTGCTTAACTGACAACCAAACTGCTGTTTGCAATCTGCAGGAAGGACATTGCCTGAGAGCTCTTTGGTCTTCTTGCGCAATCCATGTAGCCTTATTTGGGCATATTCCTCCAGCTGTGAGTAGATGTGTGGACGAATAAAACTAAAGTCCCAGTTCCTGGGTCTTGATACTCTGAGGTCAGGATGTAACTTTTAACTCTCACACGTGCAGCTCTGCACAGCAGAGTGTAGAGATAACTGCCTGAGCAGTGGGAGCGTCGGAAAAGGCCAAAATGAGCCATACAGTATTGTGAAATATGGCCTTCTGGTCGCCCAGAGCCTCGCTCTGTTTTCCTTTGGAAACAGAATTCTGTGGTCCTGGTTTCTTTCTCCTTCCTTTCCTTTCCCCTCCTTCCATTCTACCCTTTTAGACTTCCTTGTTCCCTGTGAAAGAAATCTGTAAATTTCAGCTGCTTCTGGCATCGACAACTTGGAATTAATGTTTTTGTTTTCAAGGTCAAGCCCAGTAATGGTAAATGAGCTTTAGGTTATCTTTATCCAACCATATATTAATTTATAATCCTCTAGTTTTAAGTAAAAAAAAAAATCTTCATTTGCAGTGAGTTGAATATGAATCAATTATTTCTCATTAAAATGATGAGGAATAAAGACCTCAGCATGTCAAATTAGAAATGAATGTATATAATGTCTTAATTTTTTAATAGAGCAAACCTGAGGGTATGTATGACAGGTGATAATTACTAGTTCTGATAATTAAAGTCTCACTAATGAAACTTTTAGCACCTCTTAAATTTTGACCATCAAACATTGTAAATACTTCTAGAAAATATGCATGTCCATTTCTTTGTGTACGTCTGAGTAAATAACAGGCCAGCACTGAGATGCTTGACTGTGTTCTGAAATTGAAAGAAGGGTGCTTAATATCATTCAGTGTCATTTAGCACAGGGAGTAGATGTCTCTTCAGATCCCCGTGTGTCGGGCAGAGTTCTTCATGTGTTCTTGGTTGTTGGTGTTGATGGGGCAACTCTTTGTCATGTGGCAGCCACCCGTCACAACCCAGGTTGCTACAGTTTGAGGTAGTATTGAAGATATCCTTGGATGTGGTAATGGATTTTCCCCCTTCATGTAAAGGCTTCCTCCTTATCCTTCAGTTGCTCATAGAAACTTGTCCACTTCAACATCAGTCATTCCCTTTGGAAATTCTCATCACCTTGGCATTATGGAAATTCCTTAACCTGCTTTGCTAAGTGTCTTCCTGTGTCCATCTTAGCCGCCGTACTGCTTTATCGCTTCTGTGCCCTGCTGAGATGCTAACCACAAAATCACAACTAAAACTGGCAATATTGGTTTGTTTAAAGAAGTAAAGCCTGAACCATCAGCTTATAAAACAATTTATTTCACTTGTGTGACTTTATCCCAGTATAAAAAGCATAACTGATAGATTCTGCTTAGTCATCTATCATCTATTTATGTGGCACCCAAGCGTCTGTTTTCCTGAAGACTTTCCCAGCCCCTGCTTCTCCCATAGCTGTCCAAGTAATGACAGCTCTCAGTTACTCAGGTCTAAAATCTTGGGACTATCTTTCATGCTTCCACTAGTCTTGTAACTCATTAGCCAATCCTGTCAACTTGACCTGCAAAGCATCCACAGCTTGACCCTACTCCCCCACTCCCACCTTTATACCACCTATGTGGATGCCACACCATTCCCAGCTAATGTTCTCTTGCTAGGCATCCTGAGTCTTCCAGCTGTCCAGTCTCTCAGCCTTCCACCCTTGCACCCTAGCAATCAAGCTCAGCTGATGAGCCTAACACGTTTATCATTGGGGCAGGTCAAGTCCCCCTCTACTCGACCTTCTGAGACATCTCGAGGAAAAGGCAAAATTCCTAAAGTGCATTATGAGCCTCTTCCATTTCAATTTAGATCATCTCCATCATTCTGACACCCTCCCCCCAGCTGCTCCACTCATTCACTCCAATTCAGCTGCACTGGCCTCTCACTGCCCAATTCAGCTGCACTGGCCTCTCGCTGCCCAATTCAGCTGCACTGGCCTCTCACTGCCCAATTCAGCTGCACTGGCCTATCGCTGCCCAATTCAGCTGCACTGGCCTCTCACTGCCCAATTCAGCTGCACTGGCCTCTCACTGCCCAATTCAGCTGCACTGGCCTCTCACTGCCCAATTCAGCTGCACTGGCCTCCCGCTGCCCTTCTAAAGCTCCAGGCACATTCCCAGTCCCAGGGTTGTTGCAATTGCTGTTCTTGCTGCCTGGAACACTTTGCTCCTATGTCCATGTGGCTTGTAACCCCTGAACTTTCTGGTTGGTCCTTGCTCAAATGTTCCTGTAGGGAGGCATTCCCTTGCCAGCCTATCTATTCTCCTAAACATACAGTCTGTATTGTCTTTTTTGTCTACCTCCTTGTCCCCATAATAGAACATCAATTCTCTAAAGGCCGGGAGCTCTGGGTTTTTTATAGTCGGTGTTGTATTGTCAGTGCAGAGAGGAGTGCTTGGCACATACATGGAATCCAAAATATACCAGCAAAACAACAGGGTGGGCATTTGGTGTAGTAGTTAAGAAGCTGCTTAGGTTGCCTGCACATCGCATGTCAGTACCTGAGTTCAGGTCCCAAATGCACACCCGATTCAGGCTTCCTGTTAATGTGCCTGTCAGGAGGTGTGGTGATGATTCAAGTTCCTGGTACCCATATGAGAGACCTGGATCTAGTTCTTAGCTCCTGGGTTCTGCCTGGATTCATGTCAGCTATTGCAGGCATTTGGGAAGTGGATGAGAGGTGCGCGCTCTCCCTTTCTCAAATTTGGCTTACAGATCTATGATTACTTTAAAATCTGAATGAAATGGTCACATTATCATTAGATGCCTAGATTCCCTGCTGAACTAGCGACTTTTTTTTGCTTTATGTCAAACTCGGTATTTAGTGGAGCATGAAGCCTTTGACTGTAAAGTAAATTAAAAATGTTATCTCAAAAATTAAAGGGGAGGGAAGTATTAGAATTGTATCTGAAATATATTGGATCTGTTCTTTATATTTCACATTAACATGAGTATTGATGAGTTGTGTTGTAGTAATTATGCATTTGCTGTGATCTTGAATAAAATTTTAAAGGCCCTAAAAGAACTGGCAAATCATTGATAGCAAACTTTAAACATATTTGCTATCTAAAACAGTGGCGATCCTATTTTTCATTCTGTATGTTTTGGTTCCCTTTGCTGCAACATTTAAGCTTTCCTGCCACCTGGAACACCTGGCAGGGTGACACTGCCCCTGCTCCAACCTTGTCCTGAGACTGAATGTCGCTCACCTCTTCCCACATCACTAAACGGGATGTCTGTGTCCTAACTTACAAGAATGCTGAACTCCTCCAGCATGAGAACATAGCTTATGCAACACCTGGTGCGCATTGTTAGTATGTGCTCAGTAAATATCGGGGCTGACTAAAGAAATCGTTAAGGGGGGGGTACACAAATGAACGAAAAATGTTGTGCCCTTTAGTGAATAGGAGTGTGCAAAATCTGGAAAGAATTTATTCATGGGAGTATCAGAAATATCCTGAATACGTGGTGATGGATTAGGTGGCTGATACTTTTTAATCACACACATCTTGAGGGCTTTTTCATCTGATCTTTTGGAAGAGATTATCTATTGCAGACTTACATTATCAAAGCCAAGAGCCACGTTTTAAAAGATGGAACTTCCGCTTTACCCTGCTCTGATAATGATTCTCTTGGAATCATCCTATTGGAAGCTAACGTTTTTATTACTTATTATCTTTAACTTTCTTCAAGCGAATTCAAGGAAGTTTTCTAAGTGAAATGGACTGTTACATATCACATTTTTACACAGTAATTCGGATATTACAAATCTTGTACATCTTAATGACATGAATTTATAGAATCCACAGCTGGGCTACGTCAAGAAATAACAGGTTATTATAGCACCAGAGTTTTTGTTCTTCAGCAAATGTCACGGTGCAAATACCAACTGGTCAAACTCCTTATGTAGGTGAATATGTGGGTATGGTAAACTTGTTGTTTGTGTGAGAAAGTATGTGCTTAAACATGAAATATCTTAATTTTTTTGACAGGCAGAGTGGACAGTGAGAGAGAAAGGTCTTCCTTTTGCCGTTGGTTCACCCTCCAATGGCTGCTGTGGCCGGCGCATCGCGCTGATCTGAAGCCAGGAGCCAGGTGCTTCTCCTGGTCTCCCATGGGGTGCAGGACCCAAGCACTTGGGCCATCCTCCACTGCACTCCCAGGCCATAGCAGAGAGCTGGCCTGGAAGAGGGGCAACCGGGAAAGAATCCGGCACCCCGACCGGGACTAGAACTCAGTGTGCCAGCGCCGCAAGGTGGAGGATTAGCCTATTGAGCCGCGGCTCCAGCCTAACATGAAGTATCTTTAAATGATATGGAGTAGCTATATGTTAAAAGAATGAGGACAAATGCTTTGGGAGTTCTCTCCTAGAAATCGACATGATTCCTTAAATAATAGTGTTCATGTAACTGTAGGTCCTACTTCGTACAAAGTGCTTTCTGATTCTCCCAATGAATGTATGAAACGAATCTTGTTATCCCATTTTTGCTGAGTGGGGAAGTGGGGCACAGGAAAGTAAATGAGGACAACGGTAAGTCATGGCCGGGGTCACTCAGGTGGTGAGTGCCCACCTGGCTCATCCTGAAGCTTCATCAGCAATGTCCAGCTGTGGCCTTAGCCAGCTCTGAGCTGAAGGAACTCACTGCTGGCTACAGTTTGGGTAGCACTTGAATGGTGAAGTACAACTGGCCTGCTGCCACTGCCCTCAGTACCTTTAGCTGTGAAATGGGGCACAGTAGCTGCCCTGTTATCAAATCTTCACACCTCTGCAACAAACAGCTGTGGTGTGCATGGCCATTCTGATTGCATTTTAAAGACATAAGCCAAATGAAAATACTGGTACTCATTTGTTTTGTATAATGATTAGTAGCTCAGTTGCCATTACAGTCATCTTGGATAATACTTTCCTGATTATTCTTTCCCTGCAATTATGTATGAATGTTGCATTTCCACCCTAAATTACATACTTTCAGAGGAGAAACTCAAGTTTTCAGTTTGATTTCTCTTGGAACACTGAATTCTACCACACATCTATGTCATCTATTTCTGGACCAGGAATATAATCATGTCAAACTTTAATCATTTGTTTCAGAATTTAATTACCAAGTTGACTGAAAATGAAGTCATTAGATGACATTTCCTCATTTTTACTCCTCATGATAGCCCTGTTACTTCAGATCTCTTCACATCTCTTGGCTGAGTGCATACAAAACAATAAATGAATCTTATTCATATAACTTTGTTTCTGCATTTACAAAGCATGATTAAAATTAAAATGCAAAGAAACTATTTCAATTAACTAAAATTATGGATAAGAATTCACTTCAACAAATTCGCATTCTTAAAATTTTGAAAAGAACATATTTCACATTTCACAGATATAATGCTAAGAAGACAGCCCATACTTCCCTCCCTCAATCCAGTATTTTTAATCTACTTTACAGTCACAATGTATGGAAGGTTGTCTTTTTAAAGACCGTTTTGAAAGATACACACTACATCCCAGGGATTTGAAGAGCTCTGTTGATGGATACTGTAGACCCACACCAGGATGGTATTGGTTATGGAGCCACCTGTGTGGGGCGCGGGTCGGGGGGGGAGTTCAACTTTTGAAATTTGTTCCCAGTGCTCCCTCTCCCCTCCCTGGGAAGGGTAGGAGCTGTGAGCAGCCTGTGCTCTTGCAGTCTGGGTGGTTGGGAAGCCAGGTGCTTTCCCACCTGTGTAGCAGCTGTAGATGCTCTGGTCCGGCAAAGGGGGCACTTCTTGAAACACTTAACTTTGCCTTCTTGGAGGAACCACCTTCGCTCGGATCTACACTTGACCTTGGACTGAGCCTTTCCAGCTGGTGTGTGTTGCACAGAGGTGGGGCATGTTGAAACTGCAGTGCTGCTAATTCTCATCCATAGCACAGGATGGCAAATGCTAAACTAAGAACAGAAACCAGAGACCACGTCTAATGTCTTACTTTGGCAAGGTTGGCTTAGCATTGGCAACGGACTGTCACAAACTCAAGGGTAAATAATGGTGTACAGCCATTTGAGTTATTTTTGTTCTAGTACAGTATCAACACCTACCCATCACACACCAGGCATAAGTGCTGTAATGCTGGATTTTGTAATACATGGTAGGGATCTGACAGCTCACTCTTGTGACCTAGCCTCTCAGTTCTATGTTAGCCTAACTGGAGAGTAGTTAATAAGTTGCCAGAAGGAATTTATCCATTTATTGTCTTAATAGTCTTTTATCATATCCCCACAAACTGTAAAGCCATAAAATGCAACAAAGTCATTCTAATCTTAGTTTAAATGATTCTTAGAAGAAAGACTTCACTAGCCAGTGATGTCTGAAAACTTGATAAAAGACCAAGTGTGAAACCCTTATCTTTTGTCAATTCATTTTTTGAAGGTTACATCTTTTATGAATGCATACTGAAATATAACTTGCCTAATGAATCCGTTGTAGCTACAGCACTGGCTTCAGTAACTGTCCCTATAAATAAGTTGTAGTGAAAGTATACTTTGCATTCTAAATTATGAAATGCTGTATACAGAAATAACTATTGGAGCATGAATTCCTACAGTTAATAGAAGTTTACTTCCCTTCTACAAAGGGCTGAGTAATAGCTCTTAATAGACCAAATCATCTCAGTTTGAGGGCACAATTTAAAGTATGTACATATGCATTTACTTCAGCAAAATGTATACTACATTATACTAAAACCCAGGGAAACATATTTCTCAATACAAATCATATTGCCAAGTAGAATAACATAATTGGCAACACAGAAAAATCGGATACAGAAAAGTGTTAAACTAGGCATAAGGATTCAAAAATATTTTTGCTTTAGATTTGAGTAAAGTTAGCAATCTGAATTAAACATGTCTTAGAGAGCATAAGTTTTAGCAAATATAGGACACAACCTTGTACATACACACATACACATAAAACATGTATGCAATGCACACACAGCAGACACTTGGAGCAACGTCGTATCTAAACCACCAATGTCATTAACCCTTGATCAATAAGTCACTTTGTTTCTCCTGAATTCCTCATTTTTTCATAAGATCAAGCATACAAAGGTGCATTCAAGAAGTTTGAGAGGTCAGTGTTGTGGCAGAGCGGGTAAAGCTGCTGCCTGTGACGCTGGTACCCCACATGGGTGCTGCTTCCTGTCTTGGCTGCTGCTCTTCTGATCCAGTTCCCTGCTAGTGTGCCTAAGAAAGCAGCAGAAGATGGCCAAGTTCTTGGGCCCCTGCCACCCACATGGGAGACCCAGATGCGTTGGCCTGGCCATTGCAACCATCTGGGGAGTAAACCAGGGGATGGAAGATCTGTTTTCCTTCCCCTCTCAAATCTCTAGCAAGTTCATGAAAAGTTAAATGACAAGTTTGCTGTGCAAACAATTTGAAATCCATGCACAGTCTATTCATAATGTGTGTTAGGAACGCTTTGAAGATCCCTCCTGTGCCTCTAGGCATTTTCGGGGCATTGGATAAACATCTATTAACTTTAGTTTCATTGAACTTAAGGCATTTAGTAGAGGGTACAGACTCTGGCTTGTGGAAGGTCATACAGATTGGTAGCAGTGGCCTGGACTAAGTAAAAATGTTCGTGTCCAGGTGTTCTCATAGCCCCTTCTGTACTGCAGAGACTGATGCTGGACAGAATTTCCTAAACCTTGGAAAGTGCTGATTCATGGCTACTAAAGTACTACCACTACAAACGAAGCACACGGCCAACTTATTCTACTGGGCTTCCGCTTTTTTGCTTATCAGTTTTTCTAAGCCCTCTCCTGCTTAAAAACAAAGATATTGCTACTCTGGAGGTGGGAGCAGTCAGAGCCTTAAGAGCCAATGGAGACGGATGACTTTGGCCAAGCCTGGGGAGACCTTCGCATGAAGGGAATGAGCTAGAGCAACATGTCTAACATTTTCACGTGTGACTTTCCAATCTTGACCGATGTTTCCATAAAGACTTTCGTGGAACCTATGTTCTCTTTCACAGCTTAAGTTGTCTTTGATCATTCCTCAGTAAGGAAAAAATTTTTAAGTTTTTTCTTAAATTTTCCCCTGCAGGCTGACCTGGTAAAGGCAGGGGCTCCCTGGCTGCCTGAGTGCAGAGCGGTTTGCATGGCAACCAGGAACTTGCCGCCTTTGGCCTTGGGGCCCGAGTCTCTTCCCGGCAGGATGCGGAAGCCTGAGACATCTCCTTAAGCAAGACCTCCAAAGGACCTAATCTAAAGTCAATAATGTTTCGATGTCCTCAGGGGGAGTGCCCACATTCCTAAAAGCTTTCTTGGGTGAGGAAAAGGTCAACAAAATAACCGAAATAAAATAGCCAATCAGATAAGATTATCTCACATCGGCCTGAAGAACAGCTTGGCAGTCAGTGATGGTTCAACCCTAGTGGCAGTGTTTGGTCAACACACAAGTCTGAAAGGCATTGGGGACCCTGAGCATACTGGTCTCATGGGAACAGAATATTGATCAGACAAGTAATTCCACCTGATAATCTTCAAACAGTGGTCAAATAATTGGTGACTGATTTTGAAGACTGCAATAGATAATTCTTAAATAATTGCTTAGGTTTAAAAGTCACTATTTCAGTTAATAGTACCCTAAAAAGCCAGATGCCCTTTCTCTGGGAACTGACCTTATAATCATTGGGCGATAAGGGCAACAGGATAAGCTTTTTCAGACAAACGAGGCTCACTGTGTTCACTCTTTCAAATAAAGCAATATGACGATGTTATTTTCTGAAATACTGAGACCATCACTTTACCTCCATTTGTCTGACTTTAGAATCTATATCTACTGGACACCAACATACCTTAAAAATGTCTCATTTGTTTTGTATCACTAACCCAGTTTTGTTTGGAATTTATGTAGCGCTGCCAATTTGATAAAGAAGAAAAAAAGAGAAGAGTTTGGTTTTGCTGCTTTGGTTTAAATTAACATCTGCCATCTTCCTGACCCGAATTCTGACAACACAATTGCTATGAAATATTGGTTTGAACTTAAAACCAGAAATCCTGAGTGCAGCTTTCTGCCGAAGAGGTGCTAGTTAGAACCAGGTGCCTAAAGCGGAACTGCTGAGCGCTCCAAGGTTGCCTATGATCCGAGCAGATCCTCAGGCAGCACCTTTCAAAGGAGAAACTGCGACATTGGATATTTCTCCAGGCTGGATTAAGATTCATCTACAGCACAATCAGTGTTATTTCTCTTGTTTAACTTACAATGGTGGAGACTCCAAACTTTAAGCAGAAGTAATTGGGATTTTGGTGGTGGTGGGCAGGTGTACATGTGTGTGCAGGCTGTGAGAAGAGATGGAATAACAAATCTGCCAGGCATGGCAGATGTTTTGAAAAAGAGGCCTTGGATAGAGAATGGTCATAAGTCCCAACAGACTCCAGTCACACTCCCACATATCTTGGTGCGATAGGTGAACTTGGGTCATCCAATACAAACATATGCTCAACTGATAGTCAACTCCACCCTCAGAAAACTTTGTGGTCATCTCAGTAAGTACACAGTTCTGTTTTCAACATAACTAGCTATCTAATTACTCATCCAAAGTTAGTGCACTCATATGCCTAACTGATTATAATTTCATTCAAAGTACCCTGTCAATAATGCTTTTGTTCTCTGTTCTGACAAATTACTGAGGGAATGATTTGATTTGGAAACTGGTTTGGGTTGAGTCTCATCATAAACACATTAAATATTAATAAAACTATGCATTTCCACAAAAAAAGCATGATGTTGACTACTTCCAAGGCACACTGGTTTCCAATCCTTGCCTCGTGAATCTCCTCACATCATATGGAATGCTGAGGTAGAATGAGCAAGAGCTGAGTTCAGGTTTTCCCCACTGCTAATGTAGAAGCCCTTAGGACCAAAAATCAGCAGGAAGTGCAGCAACCTGGAGCAGGGGTGGGAAGGCAGTCGGGTCTCATGATCAGTACAGATTGTTCACCACGTGTCCACTATCCATGGATACCCAGGACGGTTAACTTACAGCCTCAGCATCTTTCCAGGGAAAAATGGTAAGCAGCTGCTACATGTTCATGCATAGTCATGACTGTGAAGGCTTTGCAAATCAAGTCATGCACTTTTTATGACGGGCCTTTGAAGTGGGTTTCCTGGTTAGCCTCACTTTGACAAAAGAGGAAACTGAGGCAGAGAGGTAGATAACTCACCAGAAGCCACCAGAGGGAAATAGTTGTTTTCTTAGAAAACCACCCTTAATGACGCAATATATCATGTGTTTTGTCTCGGGCATGTCAGACATAAAATACCACTATACAAAGACTAATTATAGTAGAGAGAAATAAGGAGTTACTGTGTGTATACACTTGTGATTCCTGTCTGCTTTAGTTCAAGACCGTGCCAAAGGAAAACAGATGCCCACTGCCTGCTTCAAAGTCCATGGGGACTAGTGGGACAATGTAGGAAAGCTAATCTTTTCAAGAACTATAAAGAACAACTACTAAATCACCTTTGTTTGAAGTAGATCTTAATTTTGCTAGAGTATGAGAAGATGAAGAAATAGTGGGCTGTATTCAGAAATTATTCTGAGAAAAACAAGACTGATGAGATCTCTGTTGTCCTAACAATTCTCACAGCATCCTGAGAGATTGAGGTTGCTTTATGTGGATGAGGGCTGGGCCCGACTGGCCATGCCACCTTACCCTCACCATCCAAATATGTTGTAAGCATGAATTCTGTTCCATGAGATACTTAAAGGAGAATGAAAAGGTGCATGCGAAACATCTGCATTTCCATGCTGGTTGCACCACTGTTGTGCTAAATGAGAAAGTGGCTTGATCTGGTGGCCTGGGCACTCACCAAGATTGAATCCTAGTTTCAAGTTTGCTCCTAGTTAGAAGCATAGACTTGGGCGAAGGAATTAATTTCTCTGAACCCCCATCCCCTTCTGCGTGCTGAAGGCCTTTATCTTCTCAAGTCTAGCAATGAACTCTCTAAATAACCCACCAAGTTAAGCCTCAGTTGCCTTATGCATAACAAATAAAGTATGAATGGACCTTACTCCAGGGATTGGTGAGTAAGTAGTAAGTGAAGTGACTGTTTTGATCATATAAACAGACTTGATGAATATTGCTTTGATATGCAATAAAATACTACATATTTACTTTTCCTCATCTTTAATCAAATGCACTTAAATGCAGTCCCAACGTGCTTTGTACAGGGAAGACCATGGCATGAATTGAGGCCATTTTGCTTCTAACTATCCTGTTTAAAAAAAAAATTGACTTTTTAAAAAACTGGGCCACTGACTCATCTTTGTATTATAGTTATAAAAGGAAAAATTTAAGCTTCTCAAGGGAAAGAGACAAAGCAAGAGAACCCAATTACCCAGCTGAAACTGTACAAATATCAGCCCGCACACTCAGCCACGGAACAATAGGCAGTGTAATGAATTACCTTTTCTCATGAAAGCCCTCTATTTCTATCCCCAGGTCTGCCATTTTCTCCTAAGGTTGCATCTCATTTGAGCGATAAAGAAATGATGCATTGGTCTCCTGTCCTCAACTCCACCTCTTGAATTCAGTACAAATATTAAACCATTCATTTTCATTCTTCTCAAGAGTTTTCTTGCCTTAATGAATGTTTTTACGAGGAGAGAGGAAGGAAAAGAGTGAAGATGGAATTTACAAATAGACCGAAGTGAATCTTAAAGGAGACAAACACATGAAAGAGCAAGGTGAAGGACTGCGAGAACAAAGAGGGCGGAAGGAGAAGCCACTCGAGGGAGAAGGCTGGCAGGCGGGCTCCGTGCTCATCCTCTGCACTGCTCTCTTGTCTACATCCCTGCTTTCATCTCCATCCTCCTGCTTCTGATTGTGCCCTTCAGGACTCGGGCGAACTAGAAAGGCTCCTTGTCTGTCTGCCCAGATCCACTTGGAATGATGAAATAATATGAGGTCTATGCATAATTGCTCTGGGCTGTTAAAAAGCATTTTCTTGAAGGGAGCTTTACACTTCACCCGTTCCAACTATTAATGCGTGTGTAATATGCCTTCACTCCTAATTATTTTGTCACCATTTTGTTAAGTGTCCAGAATCTACATTTGAACTAAGACACTTTAATTATCAAATTAACACAATTTCATGGTTGATATGTTCAATTTCTCCCCACTGGACTTCTTATCTTTTTTTTATTAACTAGCTCCTTTCTGGTCTTTTCTCCTGACTGCACAAAGAAGTGAATAATGCCCTGGTCTCACATGCATGAATAACTTCCCATAGATGCCCAGAAATCAAGGGTGGCAAAATTGCACCGATTCTTGTAACTAAGACTTGTATGTGTGCTTTACTGATTTTTAGTCCCTCAGTAACATTCACAGGTTAGAAGCGTTAGATGGAAACAGCAAAACTTTCATAGCTTCCTACAAGTAGTTGCACTTGGTTCTTTCATGTACAAAAAAGTAAAGAATCTTAAAGAGCCTCTAACATCTTGCTGACCAGAAACTATCGGGGGGGGGGGGAGTGGAACATAAGGAATTATTTAAGTTGTCAAATGATAGGAGTGAAGGGACAATGAGTGAATAGAAAAGAAACTAATTACAAGAACCTGAATAATTTAGGTTCTCTATAGAGCACATTCATTGTAAAGCACTTAGCACAATATCCATCCTGTGTTAGGGGCCCACACATATTTGCAATTTGCCTCCTGCATTAGTGTCCCTGGAAATTCTCTATGAATCTTAGGATAACTTTCCCAACATATGGTCCATGGTCTTTGGGATTATGAAAATGATTGCATTGAATCTGAAGATTTCTTTGCTCAACCATACTGCAATCTTAAAACTTATCACCTTCCTACACAAGGAGAGTTAAGTCTTTATAATTTGATTGTTTTTAGTTCACTAATATTTGTAATTTTCAGTGTGCAGGTCTTTTCCCCAGTGCTAATTTAATTAAAATTGAATTTTAAAATGTGAAAAATTCAGTGCTGCCTCCGAACTCACATGCAGAGAGCCTATAATTTCTAATCCTGAAAATTATATTGGTGGTGCCAACTGGCTGAATTCATCAACCTGTACTGCCACCTTGATAAACATTTAAAACTTTATTGAGGTATAATTTGCATACCATAAAATCCACTCTTAAGTACAACTCAATGAATTTTAGTAAACTTAGCTATGCAAGCACTTACCATAATTTAGTTTAGTACATTTTCATCACTCAAGACCCACTGTGTTCATTTCCAGTCAATCCCTGTGTTCATTCCTTGGCCCCAGACACCACAATGTACTTTCTTCCCCATGATTGCTAAGACCTCTCGCACAGTGGAATTGTGAACTACATGGTCTTTGATGTCTGCTTCTGTTACTTAGCACATGATGCTTAAGGTTCATCTCCATTATAGGGAGATCATTTTATTAACCTTGACTTCACCATGGCAGCTGGTTTTCTAAGAGGTGTTGGTTCAAGTTGTTCCTTTGATCAGTTCTGCTGAAGTGCACTTCTTAGTTATAAAGTGCACAAGGTGCACCTCTTAGATATAAAGATGAATAATGTGAATTCATGTTAAGGTTAGAAAACATTTGAGCATTTAAATATTATCAAGGAGTTATTGAAATGGAAGGAAAATACATCTGAAAGAATAGGTTGCATGTATATATGACAGAGTTACAAGGCTAGAACAAGAGTTCTAGGCTCTTCACCCTGGCGTAGGTCTGGCTCTTATGGGTATTTGAGGGAACAAACCAGCAGATGGACAATCTCTTTCTGCCTCTAAAGTTTATAAAAAGAATTGGTTTTGAAAAGCAGCATTTAATAACATACCATGTTAACTGAATCTACTCTGAAGGCATGAAAGCAGTGCCTGTGAAAGATGGACTAAAATGTTCACACATTTCAATGTGGAAAGCATCAGAAATGGGAATACTCTCATTTGGAGAGTGAAGAGCTAGATACATCAGATAACAGGAAGCAAAATGAATGCACTATTTGAAATATTCATTTTAGATACTAGGGAAATGTACAAAGTTATTTTCTTGAAGAATTTGCAAAATATACCGATTTCTCTATCGGATCCTGTCGGTGTTTCATTAAAATCAAGAATGGGTTCAGTAAACTTTCATGAGGGGGTAGAACACTTGCAATGAGCAGCTTTTTCTAGTTCTTAACTGACACAGTCAATCAATGTGAATGATAATGACATTCTCTCTAAATGCTAATTTGGCAACTTCTGTGTAGATAATCTCTTGAGTTTTTATGTTAAAAATATTTAAATATTTCAGACTATTTCCCCATGTACTTCAATTTTAGGATACCTTTACTCAATAAATGTTTGCGTAAGATCTTGTTTAAGGCAATTCAACTTAGATGCTTCAAATTCACTGCCATTCTCCGTTCAAGTTCTTAAACTACAAATTTATCTGCTTAAAAAATAGGACTGTAACAGATATTGAGGCTGTCACTTTACTACAAAATGTAATTCTAGAACATAAAATTTAAATCTTGAATATTTGACTTCTTACCTGTTATGTTAATTGTGTTTAGGGACAATTGGTAATATCTTGCAATTCAGAATTGCAATTAAATTACAATTTTCCCAAAACTTCATAAACTAACACTTTGACATGCCACTCATTAGTAATCTGGTTAGATTTTTCACTGATCTTTTGAATAAATGTCAAAATATAAAGAATCGTTAGCAAAGTTCAGGACATCTTGCATATTGGACTACATCAAACAAACCTGGTATGATGTGTGGAGCTAAGGGAGTTAACCTCCATGCTGAGATCTCTTCTGTATTCCATGCCAACTTCGTCTAAAACTTCTGGAGTTGATTTTTTTCAGGTATGCACATACTAAAATATTTATAATCCTTCTATATTTGATCAAGTATTGAAGTTTATTTGGATGGAATTATGTGTATACACAACCAAATTCACCTGTTTCTTAACTTAGTAAAGACATTGTTTTACCACAATATTGTGCTTGACCACAACTTATATTACATGTTATCAGTAAAAGCAAAACAGCACACATGAATTTCTATGTTGAACTTTGGAGATTTTATAACAGCATTTATAATGTTTCACTTCTGGCAGAATTACCTTCTAAAGACCTTACTTTAGTGTTCCTGTGAACTGGATGAGAAAGAATCATCTTTGAAATCGGCTTTTCCCTTTGAATCATCTGAGCACACTGATACAAAACTAGCACTACTTAACTCTGACGAGTTTTCCAATGCATCAACAGGGACTGCTTCTAGTATTTTTAGGTGTATAAGCAAACCTATAATTTATAAATGAGCAAAATTATCTTAAATGACAACCCTTGATCTCCATGAACTATCATGTCATTGGATGTGGTGTGAAAGGAGCTTCCTAGAGCCACTGAAGAGTACAGAGGCCAAGTCTCAAACATGATAGATGGCTTCCAAAGCTGACAATGCTCCCTGACCAGCTGTGTCTGTCCTGGAGTTCAGGGCATTGGTGGCATTTCTCTAACATTCTACTTTGAGTGCATTTCTGAAGTTCTATCAGACCCCTTCCTTGAGTACTGACCTCCAGGTTGACTATCTCACTGCCACATCATTGAATGTGGAGTGGAACACAGACTTTGACACCTTTTACTCGTTGATACACAGAACACATTTTTAACTATCTGAAAATTATACCTTGGAATTCCAAGATATTATGAGTTCCTTGTGCAGAATGCTCTATAAAAGAAACTAGGATGGAGCAGTTCTTTCCACTGCTTTCCTTATCCTGGAGACTATCAAACGAGGATAGGGGTGTGACCAAACATAACTGTGGCTTAGGAAGGAAGACAAAACCAGGTGGTCTTTAGAAAGCACTGAAGGAACAAGGCAAGGCTTCCATGTATGATGGAGCTGGCTCTACAGAGCAAGACTCTCGCATCCTCTCAGTCTACCGGTTCCTCCATTGTTGGTTTTGCTGCCACCAAGGCATGCAGACACCCTCAGAGAAGCTTTGAAGGTTGAGAAGCAACTAACAACCCTCCTTTCCATTTCCAAAAAACATTCACACACAGGAGCCTGCGTGTCAGGGGCTAGAATTTGTAATTACAGAAAAGAGGGAAATGCAATATAATTCATGGTGGGCTCGAAGATACATTCATTTGTCCACCCTAAACATTTATTATCTCATTCAAAAAGTACTTGTGAGCACTCTCAATGGTCAGCTCCGGTTTACGTTTTGGTGTTTCAAGGCAGAAGTGGGTGAGAGATGAAACAATGAGATGGTTAGGGAAAAATACTAGTCCTTCAGGTGTATGTTAGGGAGAGTGGGAAAAATCCTATTCCACACCCCAGAGGAGGGGACAAATGTGGAGAAAGGGGAAAATGGAGAGAGCCTGAGGCAAAATGAGAAGGAAAGTTGACAGCATAGGAGTCCTCTGGAGCTGGAGGAGGCGCAGTGCAGGTGAAGCATGGCACTGTGGAGGGAGGGGAGGGAAAGAAGCCCAAGGAAATGAGCTTAAACCGAACACTAAAGCTGCTCAGTGCTGGGCATGGTAGTGCAGAGGTTAAGCTACCACATAGGATGCCAGTATCCCATAAAGTGCCTGGTGAGTTGTGGCTACTCCGTCTCGTCCAGCTTCCTGCTTAACATCCCTGGGAAGCAGAAGATGATGGATCAAGCAAGTGTGTCCTGCCACCTGAGTGAGAGACCCAGGTGGAGTTCCTGGCTCCTGGGTTTGGACTGGCCTGACCCTGGCTGTTGTGGGCATTTGCAGTGTTAACTAGTGGATGGAAGATCTTTCTGTCCCTCTTTGTCACTCTACCTTTCAAATAACTAATCCTCCATAAAAATTTTATCTCTTGGTATTGTATGGGTAGGACCTGTAAATAACTTCAACTATGAATATGATCAGATGGAACTGTGCAGAAAAACTGATGGGTATTTTGAAAGGAAGGGAAACCTGTGATGTTTAGTTACACATCCTCTGCTCCTGCACTCTCACCTTTCTTGGTTCAAGGTCAAATTGGAAACACAAGTAATGAACTCTCTAGGGTCAGGCAAAATGATTTGGACACCAAATATAACTATGATTAAAATAGATACCCGATGAATCCTAGATTATCTTGCATCAGAAATAAGTCAGGAAGTGAGGTCATCACATGAGCTGGGTCAGGTGGTGAGGTCATAATTGAGAAACAGGCGAGGAGACAAGAACGACAGTCGGCATGTTTCAATACCCAGCAGAGCCAGGTGCATTAAAAGCAATGAGTCTTAAAATTTTACACACTAAAACATCTTACATTAAAAGCTTCTTACGTCTTTAAATGGCACTGTGTGACTGTAAGCTTAAATACTACATACATTAAGGAACACTGTAGAAGTGGCCAGAAAAGACTTGCATGATCACATTCTTCCCCAACTCCTCAATCCTTCAGCAGTGCCTTAGCGAGTTTTAAAATATCAGTTGGCAAATGTTTGCAATGTGAACTTTGTCAGGAGCAAATCTACTTCAAAGAAATATATAAAAGTACTAGAGGGTAATTTATCTCATGTGAGATTATAAATCTGGGACTCCAAACGTGGTAGTCTTATGACATCATTTTTCCAGTCTATAAAAGAAATTGAAAAGCTACATTAAAATAAATATTTACTTGAAAGGCAGGGAGATGGGATCTTCCTTTCACTGGTTCACTTCCCAAATGCCCCGAATAGCTAGGGCTGCACAAGGAACCAGGAACTCCATCCCACTCCCACATAGGTGGAAGGTAGTAAGAACTTGGGCCATCATCAGCTGACTTCCCAGCTTCAATAATGAGGAGCTGCATCAGAAGCAGAGTGGCTGGGGCTCAAACTAGCCCTCCAATATGGGGATTCTAGCATTGCAAGCAGTGGCTTACCCTGTTGCACCCAGTTTTCCATTTTTTAAACTATTTTATCAGTTTAAAGGGTTAACTACAATTGATCAGAGTAGTCTCTAGTTAGGTCATAACTGAGGCTTCTTCAAAGCAAACCCCTTGGGTTTGTTAATCATGCTATTTGTTCCACTGCACTCCGCACACCCGAAGGAGAACTGACCTCCTCTCCATCTGCATAGCAGGTATTGCCAGTGAAGGCGAAGGAAGGAGAAGATGCTTTGGGCATCTCTTAATTCCCTAATCTACTGCTGTTTGTGTAAGGGTAGGATTGATTTTTTTTCCCTTCCAACTACAGAAAAGTGGTTCTGTGTGAAATTCCTCGAATTTAAGAGTTAAACTGACAACTGCAAGGGGTGTAGGCTCACCTTCACTCAGGGCTGTAGACTTCATCCTAGTCCTCTGCTCTTGGCATATCTTGGCTATTTTTGTTGGCTTATCGCTGAAAGCAACAGAAGCAGATAAGCTCTATTTAGATTCTTCAAGTAATTATTTAGACACCAACATAGTACATGGTATAAAAGTACAAATGGGGGCCGGCATAATGGCGCGGTAGGTTAATCCTCTGCCTGCAGTGCTGGCATCCCATATGGGTGCCGGTTCTAGTCCTGGCTGCTCCTCTTCCAGTCCCGCTCTCTGCTATGTCCTGGGAAAGCAGGAGAAGATGGCAAAACTGCTTGGGCCCCTGCACCCACGTGGGAGACCCAGAGGAGACTCCTGTCTTCTGGATTTGGATTGGCACAGCTCTACCCATTGCGGCCATCTGGGTAGTGAACCAGCGGACAGAAAGACTATCTCTCTCTGCCTCTCCTCTGTGTAATTCTTTCAAAATAAATATTTAAAAAATGATAATATGCAAGTATATACATAAGCAGTAAGGAATATTATCTATTCAGAAGCTTGTAGTGAAGCCAAAAGAAGTAGACATGCTTTCTAATTTCAAACATGCTGATAGAGTGAGAAAATTGTTTTCTCCATAGAATCAACTCTGGATCAGAATTGAGTGTATTGGTCCCTGGCTGGGAGTACGCTAGCTAAGTTTTGGAACAAGAGGTAGCAGAACAGGGCTCGGTGAGGGACAGGGCTTTCAAGGATAGACAAAGGAATCTTTCTTTATGTTCTGGTGATCAAGGGTTTGGACCTAGATATGAGCCAAAGCAATAGGAAAACTCCAGGTGTGTCCCAGGACAGAAGTGGTTCCATCATTTGTGTTGGAGAAAAGATTGGAAAGGTAGTTATGGCACATCATGGAGAGTAAGAAGTGCATGCTAACTCTACAAGAGGATCTTGTGCAAGTCACTGTCTAAGGTGAGTTAAGTGGACAAGACTGGGGGTGGGGTGAGGTCTGTAGGACAGACTGAAGTTCTGAGAAGCCTGTGTGTAACTTGCTATGGTGGAGAATTGGAAGTACGGTAATGGCAGTGGAAGCTATAAGGGAACTAAAGAAGCCCAGTGGAAGACAAAAGATGCAGTTGACTGAACGTGGTTTGAGCAACAGAATGAAACCTTACTGTGTGAATACTTGCACGTGGGCCACTTATCACTGTGTTCTCAGTTCTAACCCAGGGCATGACAGAGTGAAGGCTAAATATTTGAACGAGTGAGTGGAAGGAGGACATTGAAGGCAGATCCAGTATTGACTTCAGGTGATTCCATCACCTAGAGGAAAAGAGATGCTGGGGCATGATTCTGGCTTTTGAGTAAATGTAACAAGTTGGATTCACACCTGCTGAATTGGAAATGAGAACATTCAGCAGGTAACGTGACCAGAAGAGAACAGAGGGCTGCAGGGAGGATCGGCCAAAGATAATAGAAGACTTGGGACTGGATGATACAC